>NC_049170.1:13477381-13524762 GCF_009769625.2 Cygnus olor | reverse complement strand
GCCTGCCTGGGAGGAGGCAAGGGTAGCTACCAGGCATGGACCTACCTCCTAAAGAGACCAAAGTTCTCCGGCACCAGCCCTGGAGGAGTCCGGGGCTGCTATCAAGAACCAAACCTCTCTCAGGGGGTAGACAAAAGCCATAGAGTTATCCAAAAAATTTCCAGATGCATGCCTGGGAGGAGGCAAGGGTAGCTACCAGGCATGCAACTACCTCCTAAAGAGACCAAAGTTCTCCGCTACCAGCCCGGGAGGAATCTGGGGCTGATATCCAGAACCAAACCTCTCTCAGGAGGTAGACAAAAGCCATAAACTTATCCAAAACATGTTACAAAGGCATGCTCGCGAGGACGCAAGGGGAACGACCAGGCATGCACCTACCTTCAAAAGGGACAAGAGCCCTCCAGTACCTGCTGTGGACGAATCTGGGACTACTACCCAGACGTAAGGAAACACTATTTTACTGGGTCCCTAACACAGACGACACCATTTCTAAATCCACGGATTCCTCCTCCTCCACAGAAAGGGAACTGGGCACTCGTCAATACACCTGCCCTGGAGCGCTTCTGGATGCTGCATGAGTTTCTCTCCCTGCAATTCGGTAAGAACACGCTGCAAAATGCCTGGCAGGAATCAACTCCCTGCTCACCAGCTACTTGTGCACCTTTCAGCTGGCCCACGATCAGCTGGTGGAACACGGAGTCGTGAGAAAAGAAAATTCTCAGCTATCTGCCCTGGAGGAATGTGAGGCTGCTATGCAGAACCAAACCACCCTGAGGAGTTATAAAAAAGTCAAGGAGTAATCCAGAAAGTTTCTAAATGCATGCCCGGGAGGAGGCAGGGGTGTCTACCAGGCATGAAACTACCTCCAAAAGAGACAAAAGTTCTCACGTACCTGCCCTGGAAGAATCTGGGGCTGCTATCAAGAATCAAACCTCTCTCAGGAGGTAGACAAAAGCCATAGAGTTATCCAAAAAATTTCCAGATGCATGCCTGGGAGGAGGCAAGGGTAGCTACAGGGCATGGACCTACCTCCTAAAGAGACCAAAGTTCTCCGCTACCAGCCCTGGAGGAATCCGGGGCTGCTATCAAGAACCAAACCTCTCTCAGGAGGTAGACAAAAGCCATAAACTTATCCAAAACATGTTACAAAGGCATGCTCGCGAGGACGCAAGGGGAACGACCAGGCACGCACCTACCTTCAAAAGGGACAAGAGCTCTCCAGTACCTGCTGTGGACGAATCTGGGACTACTACCCAGACGTAAGGAAACACTATTTTACTGGGTCCCTAACACAGACGACACCATTTCTAAATCCACGGATTCCTCCTCCTCCACACAAAGGGAACTGGGCACTCGTCAATACACCTGCCCTGGAGCGCTTCTGGATGCTGCATGAGTTTCTCTCTCCCTGCAATTCGGTAAAGAACACGCTGCAAAATGCCTGGCAGGAATCAACTCCCTGCTCACCAGCTACTTGTGCACCTTTCAGCTGGCCCACGATCAGCTGTTGGAACACGGAGTCGTGAGAAAAGAAAATTCTCAGCTATCTGCCCTGGAGGAATGTGAGGCTGCTATGCAGAACCAAACCACCCTGAGGAGTTATAAAAAAGTCAAGGAGTAATCCAGAAAGTTTCTAAATGCATGCCTGGGAGGAGGCAGGGGTGTCTACCAGGCATGAAACTACCTCCAAAAGAGACAAAAGTTCTCACGTACCTGCCCTGGAAGAATCTGGGGCTGCTATCAAGAATCAAACCTCTCTCAGGAGGTAGACAAAAGCCATAGAGTTATCCAAAAAATTTCCAGATGCATGCCTGGGAGGAGGCAAGGGTAGCTACAGGGCATGCAACTACCTCCTAAAGAGACCAAAGTTCTCCGCTACCAGCCCTGGAGGAATCCGGGGCTGCTATCAAGAACCAAACCTCTCTCAGGAGGTAGACAAAAGCCATAGAGTTATCCAAAAAATTTCCAGATGCATGCCTGGGAGGAGGCAAGGGTAGCTACCAGGCATGGACCTACCTCCTAAAGAGACAAAAGTTCTCCGCTACCAGCCCGGGAGGAATCTGGGACTGATATCCAGAACCAAACCTCTCTCAGGGGGTAGACAAAAGCCATAGAGTTATCCAAAAAATTTCCAGATGCATGCCTGGGAGGAGGCAAGGGTAGCTACAGGGCATGCAACTACCTCCTAAAGAGACCAAAGTTCTCCGCTACCAGCCCTGGAGGAATCCGGGGCTGCTATCAAGAACCAAACCTCTCTCAGGGGGTAGACAAAAGCCATAGAGTTATCCAAAAAATTTCCAGATGCATGCCTGGGAGGAGGCAAGGGTAGCTACCAGGCATGGACCTACCTCCTAAAGAGACAAAAGTTCTCCGCTACCAGCCCGGGAGGAATCTGGGGCTGCTATCCAGAACCAAACCTCTCTCAGGAGGTAGACAAAAGCCATAAACTTATCCAAAACATGTTACAAAGGCATGCTCGCGAGGACGCAAGGGGAACGACCAGGCACGCACCTACCTTCAAAAGGGACAAGAGCTCTCCAGTACCTGCTGTGGACGAATCTGGGACTACTACCCAGACGTAAGGAAACACTATTTTACTGGGTCCCTAACACAGACGACACCATTTCTAAATCCACGGATTCCTCCTTCCTCCACAGAAAGGGAACTGGGCACTCGTCAATACACCTGCCCTGGAGCGCTTCTGGATGCTGCATGAGTTTCTCTCTCCCTGCAATTCGGTAAAGAACACGCTGCAAAATGCCTGGCAGGAATCAACTCCCTGCTCACCAGCTACTTGTGCACCTTTCAGCTGGCCCACGATCAGCTGTTGGAACACGGAGTCGTGAGAAAAGAAAATTCTCAGCTATCTGCCCTGGAGGAATGTGAGGCTGCTATGCAGAACCAAACCAACCTGAGGAGCTATAAAAAAGCCAAAGAGTAATCCAGAAAGTTTCTAAATGCATGCCCGGGAGGAGGCAGGGGTGTCTACCAGGCATGAAACTACCTCCAAAAGAGACAAAAGTTCTCACGTACCTGCCCTGGAGGAATCTGGGGCTGCTATCAAGAATCAAACCTCTCTCAGGAGGTAGACAAAAGCCATAGAGTTATCCA
This sequence comes from Cygnus olor, assembly GCF_009769625.2. NCBI lineage: Eukaryota > Metazoa > Chordata > Aves > Anseriformes > Anatidae > Cygnus > Cygnus olor. The sequence goes on along the minus strand of NC_049170.1, from coordinate 13,521,651 downwards.
AAAAATTTCCAGATGCATGCCTGGGAGGAGGCAAGGGTAGCTACCAGGCATGGACCTACCTCCTAAAGAGACCAAAGTTCTCCGGCACCAGCCCTGGAGGAGTCCGGGGCTGCTATCAAGAACCAAACCTCTCTCAGGGGGTAGACAAAAGCCATAGAATTATCCAAAAAATTTCCAGATGCATGCCTGGGAGGAGGCAAGGGTAGCTACCAGGCATGGACCTACCTCCTAAAGAGACAAAAGTTCTCCGCTACCAGCCCGGGAGGAATCTGGGGCTGATATCCAGAACCAAACCTCTCTCAGGAGGTAGACAAAAGCCATAAACTTATCCAAAACATGTTACAAAGGCATGCTCGCGAGGACGCAAGGGGAACGACCAGGCATGCACCTACCTTCAAAAGGGACAAGAGCCCTCCAGTACCTGCTGTGGACGAATCTGGGACTACTACCCAGACGTAAGGAAACACTATTTTACTGGGTCCCTAACACAGACGACACCATTTCTAAATCCACGGATTCCTCCTTCCTCCACAGAAAGGGAACTGGGCACTCGTCAATACACCTGCCCTGGAGCGCTTCTGGATGCTGCATGAGTTTCTCTCTCCCTGCAATTCGGTAAAGAACACGCTGCAAAATGCCTGGCAGGAATCAACTCCCTGCTCACCAGCTACTTGTGCACCTTTCAGCTGGCCCACGATCAGCTGTTGGAACACGGAGTCGTGAGAAAAGAAAATTCTCAGCTATCTGCCCTGGAGGAATGTGAGGCTGCTATGCAGAACCAAACCACCCTGAGGAGTTATAAAAAAGTCAAGGAGTAATCCAGAAAGTTTCTAAATGCATGCCCGGGAGGAGGCAGGGGTGTCTACCAGGCATGAAACTACCTCCAAAAGAGACAAAAGTTCTCACGTACCTGCCCTGGAAGAATCTGGGGCTGCTATCAAGAATCAAACCTCTCTCAGGAGGTAGACAAAAGCCATAGAGTTATCCAAAAAATTTCCAGATGCATGCCTGGGAGGAGGCAAGGGTAGCTACAGGGCATGGACCTACCTCCTAAAGAGACCAAAGTTCTCCGCTACCAGCCCTGGAGGAATCCGGGGCTGCTATCAAGAACCAAACCTCTCTCAGGAGGTAGACAAAAGCCATAAACTTATCCAAAACATGTTACAAAGGCATGCTCGCGAGGACACAAGGGGAACGACCAGGCACGCACCTACCTTCAAAAGGGACAAGAGCTCTCCAGTACCTGCTGTGGACGAATCTGGGACTACTACCCAGACGTAAGGAAACACTATTTTACTGGGTCCCTAACACAGACGACACCATTTCTAAATCCACGGATTCCTCCTTCCTCCACACAAAGGGAACTGGGCACTCGTCAATACACCTGCCCTGGAGCGCTTCTGGATGCTGCATGAGTTTCTCTCTCCCTGCAATTCGGTAAAGAACACGCTGCAAAATGCCTGGCAGGAATCAACTCCCTGCTCACCAGCTACTTGTGCACCTTTCAGCTGGCCCACGATCAGCTGTTGGAACACGGAGTCGTGAGAAAAGAAAATTCTCAGCTATCTGCCCTGGAGGAATGTGAGGCTGCTATGCAGAACCAAACCACCCTGAGGAGTTATAAAAAGTCAAGGAGTAATCCAGAAAGTTTCTAAATGCATGCCCGGGAGGAGGCAGGGGTGTCTACCAGGCATGAAACTACCTCCAAAAGAGACAAAAGTTCTCACGTACCTGCCCTGGAAGAATCTGGGGCTGCTATCAAGAATCAAACCTCTCTCAGGAGGTAGACAAAAGCCATAGAGTTATCCAAAAAATTTCCAGATGCATGCCTGGGAGGAGGCAAGGGTAGCTACAGGGCATGGACCTACCTCCTAAAGAGACCAAAGTTCTCCGGCACCAGCCCTGGAGGAGTCCGGGGCTGCTATCAAGAACCAAACCTCTCTCAGGGGGTAGACAAAAGCCATAGAGTTATCCAAAAAATTTCCAGATGCATGCCTGGGAGGAGGCAAGGGTAGCTACAGGGCATGCAACTACCTCCTAAAGAGACCAAAGTTCTCCGCTACCAGCCCTGGAGGAATCCGGGGCTGCTATCCAGAACCAAACCTCTCTCAGGAGGTAGACAAAAGCCATAGAGTTATCCAAAAAATTTCCAGATGCATGCCTGGGAGGAGGCAAGGGTAGCTACAGGGCATGCAACTACCTCCTAAAGAGACAAAAGTTCTCCGCTACCAGCCCGGGAGGAATCTGGGGCTGCTATCCAGAACCAAACCTCTCTCAGGAGGTAGACAAAAGCCATAAACTTATCCAAAACATGTTACAAAGGCATGCTCGCGAGGACGCAAGGGGAACGACCAGGCACGCACCTACCTTCAAAAGGGACAAGAGCTCTCCAGTACCTGCTGTGGACGAATCTGGGACTACTACCCAGACGTAAGGAAACGCTATTTTACTGGGTCCCTAACACAGACGACACCATTTCTAAATCCACGGATTCCTCCTTCCTCCACACAAAGGGAACTGGGCACTCGTCAATACACCTGCCCTGGAGCGCTTCTGGATGCTGCATGAGTTTCTCTCTCCCTGCAATTCGGTAAAGAACACGCTGCAAAATGCCTGGCAGGAATCAACTCCCTGCTCACCAGCTACTTGTGCACCTTTCAGCTGGCCCACGATCAGCTGTTGGAACACGGAGTCGTGAGAGAAAAGAAAATTCTCAGCTATCTGCCCTGGAGGAATGTGAGGCTGCTATGCAGAACCAAACCACCCTGAGGAGTTATAAAAAAGTCAAGGAGTAATCCAGAAAGTTTCTAAATGCATGCCTGGGAGGAGGCAGGGGTGTCTACCAGGCATGAAACTACCTCCAAAAGAGACAAAAGTTCTCACGTACCTGCCCTGGAAGAATCTGGGGCTGCTATCAAGAATCAAACCTCTCTCAGGAGGTAGACAAAAGCCATAGAGTTATCCAAAAAATTTCCAGATGCATGCCTGGGAGGAGGCAAGGGTAGCTACAGGGCATGGACCTACCTCCTAAAGAGACCAAAGTTCTCCGGCACCAGCCCTGGAGGAGTCCGGGGCTGCTATCAAGAACCAAACCTCTCTCAGGGGGTAGACAAAAGCCATAGAGTTATCCAAAAAATTTCCAGATGCATGCCTGGGAGGAGGCAAGGGTAGCTACAGGGCATGGACCTACCTCCTAAAGAGACCAAAGTTCTCCGCTACCAGCCCTGGAGGAATCTGGGGCTGATATCCAGAACCAAACCTCTCTCAGGAGGTAGACAAAAGCCATAAACTTATCCAAAACATGTTACAAAGGCATGCTCGCGAGGACACAAGGGGAACGACCAGGCACGCACCTACCTTCAAAAGGGACAAGAGCTCTCCAGTACCTGCTGTGGACGAATCTGGGACTACTACCCAGACGTAAGGAAACACTATTTTACTGGGTCCCTAACACAGACGACACCATTTCTAAATCCACGGATTCCTCCTTCATGCACACAAAGGGAACTGGGCACTCGTCAATACACCTGCCCTGGAGCGCTTCTGGATGCTGCATGAGTTTCTCTCTCCCTGCAATTCGGTAAAGAACACGCTGCAAAATGCCTGGCAGGAATCAACTCCCTGCTCACCAGCTACTTGTGCACCTTTCAGCTGGCCCACGATCAGCTGTTGGAACACGGAGTCGTGAGAAAAGAAAATTCTCAGCTATCTGCCCTGGAGGAATGTGAGGCTGCTATGCAGAACCAAACCAACGTGAGGAGCTATAAAAAAGCCAAAGAGTAATCCAGAAAGTTTCTAAATGCATGCCCGGGAGGAGGCAGGGATGTCTACCAGGCATGAAACTACCTCCAAAAGAGACAAAAGTTCTCACGTACCTGCCCTGGAGGAATCTGGGGCTGCTACCAAGAACCAAACCTCTCTCAGGGGGTAGACAAAAGCCATAGAGTTATCCAAAAAATTTCCAGATGCATGCCTGGGAGGAGGCAAGGGTAGCTACCAGGCATGGACCTACCTCCTAAAGAGACCAAAGTTCTCCGGCACCAGCCCTGGAGGAGTCCGGGGCTGCTATCAAGAACCAAACCTCTCTCAGGAGGTAGACAAAAGCCATAGAGTTATCCAAAAAATTTCCAGATGCATGCCTGGGAGGAGGCAAGGGTAGCTACCAGGCATGGACCTACCTCCTAAAGAGACAAAAGTTCTCCGCTACCAGCCCGGGAGGAATCTGGGGCTGCTATCCAGAACCAAACCTCTCTCAGGAGGTAGACAAAAGCCATAAACTTATCCAAAACATGTTACAAAGGCATGCTCGCGAGGACGCAAGGGGAACGACCAGGCACGCACCTACCTTCAAAAGGGACAAGAGCTCTCCAGTACCTGCTGTGGACGAATCTGGGACTACTACCCAGACGTAAGGAAACACTATTTTACTGGGTCCCTAACACAGACGACACCATTTCTAAATCCACGGATTCCTCCTTCCTCCACACAAAGGGAACTGGGCACTCGTCAATACACCTGCCCTGGAGCGCTTCTGGATGCTGCATGAGTTTCTCTCTCCCTGCAATTCGGTAAAGAACACGCTGCAAAATGCCTGGCAGGAATCAACTCCCTGCTCACCAGCTACTTGTGCACCTTTCAGCTGGCCCACGATCAGCTGTTGGAACACGGAGTCGTGAGAAAAGAAAATTCTCAGCTATCTGCCCTGGAGGAATGTGAGGCTGCTATGCAGAACCAAACCACCCTGAGGAGTTATAAAAAAGTCAAGGAGTAATCCAGAAAGTTTCTAAATGCATGCCCGGGAGGAGGCAGGGGTGTCTACCAGGCATGAAACTACCTCCAAAGAGACAAAAGTTCTCACGTACCTGCCCTGGAAGAATCTGGGGCTGCTATCAAGAATCAAACCTCTCTCAGGAGGTAGACAAAAGCCATAGAGTTATCCAAAAAATTTCCAGATGCATGCCTGGGAGGAGGCAAGGGTAGCTACCAGGCATGGACCTACCTCCTAAAGAGACCAAAGTTCTCCGGCACCAGCCCTGGAGGAGTCCGGGGCTGCTATCAAGAACCAAACCTCTCTCAGGGGGTAGACAAAAGCCATAGAGTTATCCAAAAAATTTCCAGATGCATGCCTGGGAGGAGGCAAGGGTAGCTACAGGGCATGGACCTACCTCCTAAAGAGACCAAAGTTCTCCGCTACCAGCCCTGGAGGAATCCGGGGCTGCTATCAAGAACCAAACCTCTCTCAGGGGGTAGACAAAAAGCTCGGATAGCATGTGAAATACTTGCCATAGCCATGCCTGGGAGGTGGCAAGGGTAGCTACAGGGCATGCAACTACCTCCTAAAGAGACCAAAGTTCTCCGCTACCAGCCCGGGAGGAATCTGGGGCTGCTATCCAGAACCAAACCTCTCTCAGGAGGTAGACAAAAGCCATAAACTTATCCAAAACATGTTACAAAGGCATGCTCGCGAGGACGCAAGGGGAGCGACCAGGCACGCACCTACCTTCAAAAGGGACAAGAGCTCTCCAGTACCTGCTGTGGACGAATCTGGGACTACTACCCAGACGTAAGGAAACACTATTTTACTGGGTCCCTAACACAGACGACACCATTTCTAAATCCACGGATTCCTCCTTCCTCCACAGAAAGGGAACTGGGCACTCGTCAATACACCTGCCCTGGAGCGCTTCTGGATGCTGCATGAGTTTCTCTCTCCCTGCAATTCGGTAAAGAACACGCTGCAAAATGCCTGGCAGGAATCAACTCCCTGCTCACCAGCTACTTGTGCACCTTTCAGCTGGCCCACGATCAGCTGTTGGAACACGGAGTCGTGAGAAAAGAAAATTCTCAGCTATCTGACCTGGAGGAATGTGAGGCTGCTATGCAGAACCAAACCAACCTGAGGAGTTATAAAAAAGTCAAGGAGTAATCCAGAAAGTTTCTAAATGCATGCCCGGGAGGAGGCAGGGGTGTCTACCAGGCATGAAACTACCTCCAAAAGAGACAAAAGTTCTCACGTACCTGCCCTGGAAGAATCTGGGGCTGCTATCAAGAATCAAACCTCTCTCAGGAGGTAGACAAAAGCCATAGAGTTATCCAAAAAATTTCCAGATGCATGCCTGGGAGGAGGCAAGGGTAGCTACCAGGCATGGACCTACCTCCTAAAGAGACCAAAGTTCTCCGGCACCAGCCCTGGAGGAGTCCGGGGCTGCTATCAAGAACCAAACCTCTCTCAGGGGGTAGACAAAAGCCATAGAGTTATCCAAAAAATTTCCAGATGCATGCCTGGGAGGAGGCAAGGGTAGCTACAGGGCATGGACCTACCTCCTAAAGAGACCAAAGTTCTCCGCTACCAGCCCTGGAGGAATCCGGGGCTGCTATCAAGAACCAAACCTCTCTCAGGGGGTAGACAAAAAGCTCGGATAGCATGTGAAATACTTGCCATAGCCATGCCTGGGAGGTGGCAAGGGTAGCTACAGGGCATGCAACTACCTCCTAAAGAGACCAAAGTTCTCCGCTACCAGCCCGGGAGGAATCTGGGGCTGCTATCCAGAACCAAACCTCTCTCAGGAGGTAGACAAAAGCCATAAACTTATCCAAAACATGTTACAAAGGCATGCTCGCGAGGACGCAAGGGAAACGACCGGGCACGCACCTACCTTCAAAAGGGACAAGAGCTCTCCAGTACCTGCTGTGGACGAATCTGGGACTACTACCCAGACGTAAGGAAACACTATTTTACTGGGTCCCTAACACAGACGACACCATTTCTAAATCCACGGATTCCTCCTTCCTCCACAGAAAGGGAACTGGGCACTCGTCAATACACCTGCCCTGGAGCGCTTCTGGATGCTGCATGAGTTTCTCTCTCCCTGCAATTCGGTAAAGAACACGCTGCAAAATGCCTGGCAGGAATCAACTCCCTGCTCACCAGCTACTTGTGCACCTTTCAGCTGGCCCACGATCAGCTGTTGGAACACGGAGTCGTGAGAAAAGAAAATTCTCAGCTATCTGCCCTGGAGGAATGTGAGGCTGCTATGCAGAACCAAACCACCCTGAGGTGTTATAAAAAAGTCAAGGAATAATCCAGAAAGTTTCTAAATGCATGCCCGGGAGGAGGCAGGGGTGTCTACCAGGCATGAAACTACCTCCAAAAGAGACAAAAGTTCTCACGTACCTGCCCTGGAGAATCTGGGGCTGCTATCAAGAATCAAACCTCTCTCAGGAGGTAGACAAAAGCCATAGAGTTATCCAAAAAATTTCCAGATGCATGCCTGGGAGGAGGCAAGGGTAGCTACAGGGCATGCAACTACCTCCTAAAGAGACCAAAGTTCTCCGGTACCAGCCCTGGAGGAGTCCGGGGCTGCTATCAAGAACCAAACCTCTCTCAGGGGGTAGACAAAAGCTCGGATAGCATGTGAAATACTTGCCATAGCCATGCCTGGGAGGAGGCAAGGGTAGCTACAGGGCATGCAACTACCTCCTAAAGAGACCAAAGTTCTCCGCTACCAGCCCGGGAGGAATCTGGGGCTGCTATCCAGAACCAAACCTCTCTCAGGAGGTAGACAAAAGCCATAAACTTATCCAAAACATGTTACAAAGGCATGCTCGCGAGGACGCAAGGGGAGCGACCAGGCACGCACCTACCTTCAAAAGGGACAAGAGCTCTCCAGTACCTGCTGTGGACGAATCTGGGACTACTACCCAGACGTAAGGAAACACTATTTTACTGGGTCCCTAACACAGACGACACCATTTCTAAATCCACGGATTCCTCCTTCCTCCACAGAAAGGGAACTGGGCACTCGTCAATACACCTGCCCTGGAGCGCTTCTGGATGCTGCATGAGTTTCTCTCTCCCTGCAATTCGGTAAAGAACACGCTGCAAAATGCCTGGCAGGAATCAACTCCCTGCTCACCAGCTACTTGTGCACCTTTCAGCTGGCCCACGATCAGCTGTTGGAACACGGAGTCGTGAGAAAAGAAAATTCTCAGCTATCTGACCTGGAGGAATGTGAGGCTGCTATGCAGAACCAAACCACCCTGAGGAGTTATAAAAAAGTCAAGGAGTAATCCAGAAAGTTTCTAAATGCATGCCCGGGAGGAGGCAGGGGTGTCTACCAGGCATGAAACTACCTCCAAAAGAGACAAAAGTTCTCACGTACCTGCCCTGGAGGAATCTGGGGCTGCTATCAAGAATCAAACCTCTCTCAGGAGGTAGACAAAAGCCATAGAGTTATCCAAAAAATTTCCAGATGCATGCCTGGGAGGAGGCAAGGGTAGCTACCAGGCATGGACCTACCTCCTAAAGAGACCAAAGTTCTCCGGTACCACCCCTGGAGGAGTCCGGGGCTGCTATCAAGAACCAAACCTCTCTCAGGGGGTAGACAAAAGCCATAGAGTTATCCAAAAAATTTCCAGATGCATGCCTGGGAGGAGGCAAGGGTAGCTACAGGGCATGCAACTACCTCCTAAAGAGACCAAAGTTCTCCGCTACCAGCCCTGGAGGAATCTGGGGCTGCTATCCAGAACCAAACCTCTCTCAGGAGGTAGACAAAAGCCATAAACTTATCCAAAACATGTTACAAAGGCATGCTCGCGAGGACGCAAGGGGAGCGACCAGGCACGCACCTACCTTCAAAAGGGACAAGAGCTCTCCAGTACCTGCTGTGGACGAATCTGGGACTACTACCCAGACGTAAGGAAACACTATTTTACTGGGTCCCTAACACAGACGACACCATTTCTAAATCCACGGATTCCTCCTTCCTCCACAGAAAGGGAACTGGGCACTCGTCAATACACCTGCCCTGGAGCGCTTCTGGATGCTGCATGAGTTTCTCTCTCCCTGCAATTCGGTAAAGAACACGCTGCAAAATGCCTGGCAGGAATCAACTCCCTGCTCACCAGCTACTTGTGCACCTTTCAGCTGGCCCACGATCAGCTGTTGGAACACGGAGTCGTGAGAAAAGAAAATTCTCTGCTATCTGACCTGGAGGAATGTGAGGCTGCTATGCAGAACCAAACCACCCTGAGGAGTTATAAAAAAGTCAAGGAGTAATCCAGAAAGTTTCTAAATGCATGCCCGGGAGGAGGCAGGGGTGTCTACCAGGCATGAAACTACCTCCAAAAGAGACAAAAGTTCTCACGTACCTGCCCTGGAGGAATCTGGGGCTGCTATCAAGAATCAAACCTCTCTCAGGAGGTAGACAAAAGCCATAGAGTTATCCAAAAAATTTCCAGATGCATGCCTGGGAGGAGGCAAGGGTAGCTACAGGGCATGCAACTACCTCCTAAGAGACCAAAGTTCTCCGGTACCAGCCCTGGAGGAGTCCGGGGCTGCTATCAAGAACCAAACCTCTCTCAGGGCGTAGACAAAAGCCATAGAGTTATCCAAAAAATTTCCAGATGCATGCCTGGGAGGAGGCAAGGGTAGCTACCAGGCATGCACCTACCTCCTAAAGAGACCAAAGTTCTCCGGTACCAGCCCTGGAGGAATCCGGGGCTGCTATCAAGAACCAAACCTCTCTCAGGAGGTAGACAAAAGCCATAGAGTTATCCAAATAATTTCCAGATGCATGCCTGGGAGGAGGCAAGGGTAGCTACAGGGCATGCAACTACCTCCTAAAGAGACCAAAGTTCTCCGCTACCAGCCCGGGAGGAATCTGGGGCTGCTATCCAGAACCAAACCTCTCTCAGGAGGTAGACAAAAGCCATAAACTTATCCAAAACATGTTACAAAGGCATGCTCGCGAGGACGCAAGGGGAGCGACCGGGCACGCACCTACCTTCAAAAGGGACAAGAGCTCTCCAGTACCTGCTGTGGACGAATCTGGGACTACTACCCAGACGTAAGGAAACACTATTTTACTGGGTCCCTAACACAGACGACACCATTTCTAAATCCACGGATTCCTCCTTCCTCCACAGAAAGGGAACTGGGCACTCGTCAATACACCTGCCCTGGAGCGCTTCTGGATGCTGCATGAGTTTCTCTCTCCCTGCAATTCGGTAAAGAACACGCTGCAAAATGCCTGGCAGGAATCAACTCCCTGCTCACCAGCTACTTGTGCACCTTTCAGCTGGCCCACGATCAGCTGTTGGAACACGGAGTCGTGAGAAAAGAAAATTCTCAGCTATCTGCCCTGGAGGAATGTGAGGCTGCTATGCAGAACCAAACCACCCTGAGGAGTTATAAAAAAGTCAAGGAGTAATCCAGAAAGTTTCTAAATGCATGCCCGGGAGGAGGCAGGGGTGTCTACCAGGCATGAAACTACCTCCAAAAGAGACAAAGTTCTCACGTACCTGCCCTGGAAGAATCTGGGGCTGCTATCAAGAATCAAACCTCTCTCAGGAGGTAGACAAAAGCCATAGAGTTATCCAAAAAATTTCCAGATGCATGCCTGGGAGGAGGCAAGGGTAGCTAGCAGGCATGGACCTACCTCCTAAGGAGACCAAAGTTCTCCGGTACCAGCCCTGGAGGAATCCGGGGCTGCTATCAAGAACCAAACCTCTCTCAGGGGGTAGACAAAAGCCATAGAGTTATCCAAAAAATTTCCAGATGCATGCCTGGGAGGAGGCAAGGGTAGCTACAGGGCATGGACCTACCTCCTAAAGAGACCAAAGTTCTCCGGTACCAGCCCTGGAGGAATCCGGGGCTGCTATCAAGAACCAAACCTCTCTCAGGGGGTAGACAAAAAGCTCGGATAGCATGTGAAATACTTGCCATAGCCATGCCTGGGAGGAGGCAAGGGTAGCTACAGGGCATGCAACTACCTCCTAAAGAGACCAAAGTTCTCCGCTACCAGCCCGGGAGGAATCTGGGGCTGCTATCCAGAACCAAACCTCTCTCAGGAGGTAGACAAAAGCCATAAACTTATCCAAAACATGTTACAAAGGCATGCTCGCGAGGACGCAAGGGGAACGACCAGGCACGCACCTACCTTCAAAAGGGACAAGAGCTCTCCAGTACCTGCTGTGGACGAATCTGGGACTACTACCCAGACGTAAGGAAACACTATTTTACTGGGTCCCTAACACAGACGACACCATTTCTAAATCCACGGATTCCTCCTTCCTCCACAGAAAGGGAACTAGGCACTCGTCAATACACCTGCCCTGGAGCGCTTCTGGATGCTGCATGAGTTTCTCTCTCCCTGCAATTCGGTAAAGAACACGCTGCTAAATGCCTGGCAGGAATCAACTCCCTGCTCACCAGCTACTTGTGCACCTTTCAGCTGGCCCACGATCAGCTGTTGGAACACGGAGTCGTGAGAAAAGAAAATTCTCAGCTATCTGCCCTGGAGGAATGTGAGGCTGCTATGCAGAACCAAACCACCCTGAGGAGTTATAAAAAAGTCAAGGAGTAATCCAGAAAGTTTCTAAATGCATGCCCGGGAGGAGGCAGGGGTGTCTACCAGGCATGAAACTACCTCCAAAAGAGACAAAAGTTCTCACGTACCTGCCCTGGAAGAATCTGGGGCTGCTATCAAGAATCAAACCTCTCTCAGGAGGTAGACAAAAGCCATAGAGTTATCCAAAAAATTTCCAGATGCATGCCTGGGAGGAGGCAAGGGTAGCTACAGGGCATGCAACTACCTCCTAAAGAGACCAAAGTTCTCCGGTACCACCCCTGGAGGAGTCCGGGGCTGCTATCAAGAACCAAACCTCTCTCAGGGGGTAGACAAAAGCCATAGAGTTATCCAAAAAATTTCCAGATGCATGCCTGGGAGGAGGCAAGGGTAGCTACAGGGCATGCAACTACCTCCTAAAGAGACCAAAGTTCTCCGCTACCAGCCCTGGAGGAATCCGGGGCTGCTATCCAGAACCAAACCTCTCTCAGGAGGTAGACAAAAGCTATAAACTTATCCAAAACATGTTACAAAGGCATGCTCGCGAGGACGCAAGGGGAGCGACCAGGCACGCACCTACCTTCAAAAGGGACAAGAGCTCTCCAGTACCTGCTGTGGACGAATCTGGGACTACTACCCAGACGTAAGGAAACACTATTTTACTGGGTCCCTAACACAGACGACACCATTTCTAAATCCACGGATTCCTCCTTCCTCCACACAAAGGGAACTGGGCACTCGTCAATACACCTGCCCTGGAGCGCTTCTGGATGCTGCATGAGTTTCTCTCTCCCTGCAATTCGGTAAAGAACACGCTGCAAAATGCCTGGCAGGAATCAACTCCCTGCTCACCAGCTACTTGTGCACCTTTCAGCTGGCCCACGATCAGCTGTTGGAACACGGAGTCGTGAGAAAAGAAAATTCTCTGCTATCTGACCTGGAGAAATGTGAGGCTGCTATGCAGAACCAAACCACCCTGAGGAGTTATAAAAAAGTCAAGGAGTAATCCAGAAAGTTTCTAAATGCATGCCCGGGAGGAGGCAGGGGTGTCTACCAGGCATGAAACTACCTCCAAAAGAGACAAAAGTTCTCACGTACCTGCCCTGGAGGAATCTGGGGCTGCTATCAAGAATCAAACCTCTCTCAGGAGGTCGACAAAAGCCATAGAGTTATCCAAAAAATTTCCAGATGCATGCCTGGGAGGAGGCAAGGGTAGCTACAGGGCATGCAACTACCTCCTAAAGAGACCAAAGTTCTCCGGTACCAGCCCTGGAGGAGTCCGGGGCTGCTATCAAGAACCAAACCTCTCTCAGGGGGTAGACAAAAAGCTCGGATAGCATGTGAAATACTTGCCATAGCCATGCCTGGGAGGAGGCAAGGGTAGCTACAGGGCATGCAACTACCTCCTAAAGAGACCAAAGTTCTCCGCTACCAGCCCGGGAGGAATCTGGGGCTGCTATCCAGAACCAAACCTCTCTCAGGAGGTAGACAAAAGCCATAAACTTATCCAAAACATGTTACAAAGGCATGCTCGCGAGGACGCAAGGGGAACGACCGGGCATGCACCTACCTTCAAAAGGGACAAGAGCTCTCCAGTACCTGCTGTGGACGAATCTGGGACTACTACCCAGACGTAAGGAAACACTATTTTACTGGGTCCCTAACACAGACGACACCATTTCTAAATCCACGGATTCCTCCTTCCTCCACACAAAGGGAACTGGGCACTCGTCAATACACCTGCCCTGGAGCGCTTCTGGATGCTGCATGAGTTTCTCTCTCCCTGCAATTCGGTAAAGAACACGCTGCAAAATGCCTGGCAGGAATCAACTCCCTGCTCACCAGCTACTTGTGCACCTTTCAGCTGGCCCACGATCAGCTGTTGGAACACGGAGTCGTGAGAAAAGAAAATTCTCAGCTATCTGCCCTGGAGGAATGTGAGGCTGCTATGCAGAACTAAACCACCCTGAGGAGTTATAAAAAAGTCAAGGAATAATCCAGAAAGTTTCTAAATGCATGCCCGGGAGGAGGCAGGGGTGTCTACCAGGCATGAAACTACCTCCAAAAGAGACAAAAGTTCTCCGGTACCTGCCCTGGAGGAATCCGGGGCTGCTATCCAGAACCAAACCTCTCTCAGGAGGTAGACAAAAGCCATAGAGTTATCCAAAAAATTTCCAGATGCATGCCTGGGAGGAGGCAAGGGTAGCTACAGGGCATGGACCTACCTCCTAAAGAGACCAAAGTTCTCCGGTACCAGCCCTGGAGGAGTCCGGGGCTGCTATCAAGAACCAAACCTCTCTCAGGAGGTAGACAAAAGCCATAGAGTTATCCAAAAAATTTCCAGATGCATGCCTGGGAGGAGGCAAGGGTAGCTACCAGGCATGGACCTACCTCCTAAAGAGACCAAAGTTCTCCGCTACCAGCCCGGGAGGAATCTGGGGCTGCTATCCAGAACCAAACCTCTCTCAGGAGGTAGACAAAAGCCATAAACTTATCCAAAACATGTTACAAAGGCATGCTCGCGAGGACGCAAGGGGAGCGACCGGGCACGCACCTACCTTCAAAAGGGACAAGAGCTCTCCAGTACCTGCTGTGGACGAATCTGGGACTACTACCCAGACGTAAGGAAACACTATTTTACTGGGTCCCTAACACAGACGACACCATTTCTAAATCCACGGATTCCTCCTTCCTCCACACAAAGGGAACTGGGCACTCGTCAATACACCTGCCCTGGAGCGCTTCTGGATGCTGCATGAGTTTCTCTCTCCCTGCAATTCGGTAAAGAACACGCTGCAAAATGCCTGGCAGGAATCAACTCCCTGCTCACCAGCTACTTGTGCACCTTTCAGCTGGCCCACGATCAGCTGTTGGAACACGGAGTCGTGAGAAAAGAAAATTCTCAGCTATCTGACCTGGAGGAATGTGAGGCTGCTATGCAGAACCAAACCACCCTGAGGAGTTATAAAAAAGTCAAGGAGTAATCCAGAAAGTTTCTAAATGCATGCCTGGGAGGAGGCAGGGGTGTCTACCAGGCATGAAACTACCTCCAAAAGAGACAAAAGTTCTCACGTACCTGCCCTGGAAGAATCTGGGGCTGCTATCAAGAATCAAACCTCTCTCAGGAGGTAGACAAAAGCCATAGAGTTATCCAAAAAATTTCCAGATGCATGCCTGGGAGGAGGCAAGGGTAGCTACCAGGCATGGACCTACCTCCTAAAGAGACCAAAGTTCTCCGGTACCAGCCCTGGAGGAATCCGGGGCTGCTATCAAGAACCAAACCTCTCTCAGGGGGTAGACAAAAAGCTCGGATAGCATGTGAAATACTTGCCATAGCCATGCCTGGGAGGAGGCAAGGGTAGCTACAGGGCATGCAACTACCTCCTAAAGAGACCAAAGTTCTCCGCTACCAGCCCGGGAGGAATCTGGGGCTGCTATCCAGAACCAAAGCTCGCTCAGGAGGTAGGCAGAACCGTAGAGATATCCAAAAAGTTTCTAAATGCATGTCCGAGAGGAGGCAAGGGTAGCTACCACGCATGGACCTACCTCCTAAAGAGACAAAATTCTCCGGTACCTGCCCTGGAGGAATCTGGGGCTGCTATCCATAGGTAAAGAAACACTATTTTACTCGGTCCCTGGCACAGACGACGCCATTTCTAAATCTAAGGATTCCTCCTTCCTTACTCCACAGAAAGACAAGAGGCCTCCTGTCAATACACCAGCCATGGAGCTCTTCTGGATGCTGTATGAGTTTCTCTCTCCCTGCAATTCGGTAAAGAACACGCTGCAAAATGCCTGGCAGGAATCAACTCCCTGCTCACCAGCTACTTGTGCACCTTTCAGCTGGCCCACGATCAGCTGTTGGAACACGGAGTCGTGAGAAAAGAAAATTCTCAGCTATCTGCCCTGGAGGAATGTGAGGCTGCTATGCAGAACCAAACCACCCTGAGGAGTTATAAAAAAGTCAAGGAGTAATCCAGAAAGTTTCTAAATGCATGCCCGGGAGGAGGCAGGGGTGTCTACCAGGCATGAAACTACCTCCAAAAGAGACAAAAGTTCTCACGTACCTGCCCTGGAAGAATCTGGGGCTGCTATCAAGAATCAAACCTCTCTCAGGAGGTAGACAAAAGCCATAGAGTTATCCAAAAAATTTCCAGATGCATGCCTGGGAGGAGGCAAGGGTAGCTACAGGGCATGGACCTACCTCCTAAAGAGACCAAAGTTCTCCGGTACCAGCCCTGGAGGAATCCGGGGCTGCTATCAAGAACCAAACCTCTCTCAGGGGGTAGACAAAAGCCATAGAGTTATCCAAAAAATTTCCAGATGCATGCCTGGGAGGAGGCAAGGGTAGCTACCAGGCATGGACCTACCTCCTAAAGAGACCAAAGTTCTCCGCTACCAGCCCTGGAGGAATCTGGGGCTGCTATCAAGAACCAAACCTCTCTCAGGGGGTAGACAAAAAGCTCGGATAGCATGTGAAATACTTGCCATAGCCATGCCTGGGAGGAGGCAAGGGTAGCTACAGGGCATGCAACTACCTCCTAAAGAGACCAAAGTTCTCCGCTACCAGCCCGGGAGGAATCTGGGGCTGCTATCCAGAACCAAACCTCTCTCAGGAGGTAGACAAAAGCCATAAACTTATCCAAAACATGTTACAAAGGCATGCTCGCGAGGACGCAAGGGGAACGACCAGGCACGCACCTACCTTCAAAAGGGACAAGAGCTCTCCAGTACCTGCTGTGGACGAATCTGGGACTACTACCCAGACGTAAGGAAACACTATTTTACTGGGTCCCTAACACAGACGACACCATTTCTAAATCCACGGATTCCTCCTTCCTCCACACAAAGGGAACTGGGCACTCGTCAATACACCTGCCCTGGAGCGCTTCTGGATGCTGCATGAGTTTCTCTCTCCCTGCAATTCGGTAAAGAACACGCTGCAAAATGCCTGGCAGGAATCAACTCCCTGCTCACCAGCTACTTGTGCACCTTTCAGCTGGCCCACGATCAGCTGTTGGAACACAGAGTCCTGAGAAAAGAAAATTCTCAGCTATCTGCCCTGGAGGAATGTGAGGCTGCTATGCAGAACCAAACCACCCTGAGGAGATATAAAAAAGCCAAAGAGTAATCCAGAAAGTTTCTAAATGCATGCCTGGGAGGAGGCAGCGGTGTCTACCAGGCATGAAACTACCTCCAAAAGAGACAAAAGTTCTCACGTACCTGCCCTGGAGGAATCCGGGGCTGCTATCAAGAATCAAACCTCTCTCAGGGGGTAGACAAAAAGCTCGGATAGCATGTGAAATACTTGCCATAGCCATGCCTGGGAGGAGGCAAGGGTAGCTACCAGGCATGGACCTACCTCCTAAAGAGACCAAAGTTCTCCGCTACCAGCCCGGGAGGAATCTGGGGCTGCTATCCAGAACCAAACCTCTCTCAGGAGGTAGACAAAAGCCATAAACTTATCCAAAACATGTTACAAAGGCATGCTCGCGAGGACACAAGGGGAACGACCAGGCACGCACCTACCTTCAAAAGGGACAAGAGCTCTCCAGTACCTGCTGTGGACGAATCTGGGACTACTACCCAGACGTAAGGAAACACTATTTTACTGGGTCCCTAACACAGACGACACCATTTCTAAATCCACGGATTCCTCCTTCCTCCACACAAAGGGAACTGGGCACTCGTCAATACACCTGCCCTGGAGCGCTTCTGGATGCTGCATGAGTTTCTCTCTCCCTGCAATTCGGTAAAGAACACGCTGCAAAATGCCTGGCAGGAATCAACTCCCTGCTCACCAGCTACTTGTGCACCTTTCAGCTGGCCCACGATCAGCTGTTGGAACACGGAGTCGTGAGAAAAGAAAATTCTCAGCTATCTGACCTGGAGGAATGTGAGGCTGCTATGCAGAACCAAACCACCCTGAGGAGTTATAAAAAAGTCAAGGAATAATCCAGAAAGTTTCTAAATGCATGCCCGGGAGGAGGCAGGGGTGTCTACCAGGCATGAAACTACCTCCAAAAGAGACAAAAGTTCTCACGTACCTGCCCTGGAAGAATCTGGGGCTGCTATCAAGAATCAAACCTCTCTCAGGGGGTAGACAAAAGCCATAGAGTTATCCAAAAAATTTCCAGATGCATGCCTGGGAGGAGGCAAGGGTAGCTACAGGGCATGCAACTACCTCCTAAAGAGACCAAAGTTCTCCGGTACCAGCCCTGGAGGAATCCGGGGCTGCTATCCAGAACCAAACCTCTCTCAGGAGGTAGACAAAAGCTATAAACTTATCCAGAACATGTTACAAAGGCATGCTCGCGAGGACGCAAGGGGAGCGACCAGGCACGCACCTACCTTCAAAAGGGACAAGAGCTCTCCAGTACCTGCTGTGGACGAATCTGGGACTACTACCCAGACGTAAGGAAACACTATTTTACTGGGTCCCTAACACAGACGACACCATTTCGAAATCCACGGATTCCTCCTTCCTCCACACAAAGGGAACTGGGCACTCGTCAATACACCTGCCCTGGAGCGCTTCTGGATGCTGCATGAGTTTCTCTCTCCCTGCAATTCGGTAAAGAACACGCTGCAAAATGCCTGGCAGGAATCAACTCCCTGCTCACCAGCTACTTGTGCACCTTTCAGCTGGCCCACGATCAGCTGTTGGAACACGGAGTCGTGAGAAAAGAAAATTCTCAGCTATCTGCCCTGGAGGAATGTGAGGCTGCTATGCAGAACCAAACCACCCTGAGGAGTTATAAAAAAGTCAAGGAGTAATCCAGAAAGTTTCTAAATGCATGCCCGGGAGGAGGCACGGGTGTCTACCAGGCATGGACCTACCTCCAAAAGAAACAAAAGTTCTCCGCTACCAGCCCTGGAGGAATCCGGGGCTGCTATCAAGAACCAAACCTCTCTCAGGAGGTAGACAAAAGCCATACAGTTATCCAAAAAATTTCCAGATGCATGCCTGGGAGGAGGCAAGGGTAGCTACAGGGCATGCAACTACCTCCTAAAGAGACCAAAGTTCTCCGGTACCAGCCCTGGAGGAGTCCGGGGCTGCTATCAAGAACCAAACCTCTCTCAGGGGGTAGACAAAAGCCATAGAGTAATCCAAAAAATTTCCAGATGCATGCCTGGGAGGAGGCAAGGGTAGCTACAGGGCATGCAACTACCTCCTAAAGAGACCAAAGTTCTCCGGTACCAGCCCTGGAGGAGTCCGGGGCTGCTATCAAGAACCAAACCTCTCTCAGGGGGTAGACAAAAGCCATAGAGTAATCCAAAAAATTTCCAGATGCATGCCTGGGAGGAGGCAAGGGTAGCTACAGGGCATGCAACTACCTCCTAAAGAGACCAAAGTTCTCCGGTACCAGCCCTGGAGGAATCCGGGGCTGCTATCAAGAACCAAACCTCTCTCAGGAGGTAGACAAAAGCCATAGAGTTATCCAAAAAATTTCCAGATGCATGCCTGGGAGGAGGCAAGGGTAGCTACCAGGCATGGACCTAGCTCCTAAAGAGACCAAAGTTCTCCGCTACCAGCCCGGGAGGAATCTGGGGCTGCTATCCAGAACCAAACCTCTCTCAGGAGGTAGACAAAAGCCATAAACTTATCCAAAACATGTTACAAAGGCATGCTCGCGAGGACGCAAGGGGAACGACCAGGCACGCACCTACCTTCAAAAGGGACAAGAGCTCTCCAGTACCTGCTGTGGACGAATCTGGGACTACTACCCAGACGTAAGGAAACACTATTTTACTGGGTCCCTAACACAGACGACACCATTTCTAAATCCACGGATTCCTCCTTCCTCCACACAAAGGGAACTGGGCACTCGTCAATACACCTGCCCTGGAGCGCTTCTGGATGCTGCATGAGTTTCTCTCTCCCTGCAATTCGGTAAAGAACACGCTGCAAAATGCCTGGCAGGAATCAACTCCCTGCTCACCAGCTACTTGTGCACCTTTCAGCTGGCCCACGATCAGCTGTTGGAACACGGAGTCGTGAGAAAAGAAAATTCTCAGCTATCTGCCCTGGAGGAATGTGAGGCTGCTATGCAGAACCAAACCACCCTGAGGAGTTATAAAAAAGTCAAGGAGTAATCCAGAAAGTTTCTAAATGCATGCCCGGGAGGAGGCAGGGGTGTCTACCAGGCATGAAACTACCTCCAAAAGAGACAAAAGTTCTCACGTACCTGCCCTGGAAGAATCTGGGGCTGCTATCAAGAATCAAACCTCTCTCAGGAGGTAGACAAAAGCCATAGAGTTATCCAAAAAATTTCCAGATGCATGCCTGGGAGGAGGCAAGGGTAGCTACAGGGCATGGACCTACCTCCTAAAGAGACCAAAGTTCTCCGGTACCACCCCTGGAGGAATCCGGGGCTGCTATCAAGAACCAAACCTCTCTCAGTGGGTAGACAAAAGCCATAGAGTTATCCAAAAAATTTCCAGATGCATGCCTGGGAGGAGGCAAGGGTAGCTACCAGGCATGGACCTACCTCCTAAAGAGACCAAAGTTCTCCGCTACCAGCCCTGGAGGAATCCGGGGCTGCTATCAAGAACCAAACCTCTCTCAGGGGGTAGTCAAAAGCCATAGAGTTATCCAAAAAATTTCCAGATGCATGCCTGGGAGGAGGCAAGGGTAGCTACCAGGCATGGACCTACCTCCTAAAGAGACCAAAGTTCTCCGGTACCAGCCCTGGAGGAATCTGGGGCTGCTATCAAGAACCAAACCTCTCTCAGGGGGTAGACAAAATCCATAGAGTTATCCAAAAAATTTCCAGATGCATGCCTGGGAGGAGGCAAGGGTAGCTACCAGGCATGGACCTACCTCCTAAAGAGACCAAAGTTCTCCGCTACCAGCCCGGGAGGAATCTGGGGCTGCTATCCAGAACCAAACCTCTCTCAGGAGGTAGACAAAAGCCATAAACTTTTCCAAAACATGTTACAAAGGCACGCTCGCGAGGACGCAAGGGGAACGACCAGGCACGCACCTACCTTCAAAAGGGACAAGAGCTCTCCAGTACCTGCTGTGGACGAATCTGGGACTACTACCCAGACGTAAGGAAACACTATTTTACTGGGTCCCTAACACAGACGACACCATTTCTAAATCCACGGATTCCTCCTTCCTCCACAGAAAGGGAACTGGGCACTCGTCAATACACCTGCCCTGGAGCGCTTCTGGATGCTGCATGAGTTTCTCTCTCCCTGCAATTCGGTAAAGAACACGCTGCAAAATGCCTGGCAGGAATCAACTCCCTGCTCACCAGCTACTTGTGCACCTTTCAGCTGGCCCACGATCAGCTGTTGGAACACAGAGTCGTGAGAAAAGAAAATTCTCAGCTATCTGCCCTGGAGGAATGTGAGGCTGCTATGCAGAACCAAACCACCCTGAGGAGATATAAAAAAGCCAAAGAGTAATCCAGAAAGTTTCTAAATGCATGCCTGGGAGGAGGCAGCGGTGTCTACCAGGCATGAAACTACCTCCAAAAGAGACAAAAGTTCTCACGTACCTGCCCTGGAGGAATCCGGGGCTGCTATCAAGAATCAAACCTCTCTCAGGGGGTAGACAAAAAGCTCGGATAGCATGTGAAATACTTGCCATAGCCATGCCTAGGAGGAGGCAAGGGTAGCTACCAGGCATGGACCTACCTCCTAAAGAGACCAAAGTTCTCCGCTACCAGCCCGGGAGGAATCTGGGGCTGCTATCCAGAACCAAACCTCTCTCAGGAGGTAGACAAAAGCCATAAACTTATCCAAAACATGTTACAAAGGCATGCTCGCGAGGACACAAGGGGAACGACCAGGCACGCACCTACCTTCAAAAGGGACAAGAGCTCTCCAGTACCTGTTGTGGACGAATCTGGGACTACTACCCAGACGTAAGGAAACACTATTTTTCTGGGTCCCTAACACAGACGACACCATTTCTAAATCCACGGATTCCTCCTTCCTCCACACAAAGGGAACTGGGCACTCGTCAATACACCTGCCCTGGAGCGCTTCTGGATGCTGCATGAGTTTCTCTCTCCCTGCAATTCGGTAAAGAACACGCTGCAAAATGCCTGGCAGGAATCAACTCCCTGCTCACCAGCTACTTGTGCACCTTTCAGCTGGCCCACGATCAGCTGTTGGAACACGGAGTCGTGAGAAAAGAAAATTCTCAGCTATCTGCCCTGGAGGAATGTGAGGCTGCTATGCAGAACCAAACCACCCTGAGGAGTTATAAAAAAGTCAAGGAATAATCCAGAAAGTTTCTAAATGCATGCCCGGGAGGAGGCAGGGGTGTCTACCAGGCATGAAACTACCTCCAAAAGAGACAAAAGTTCTCACGTACCTGCCCTGGAAGAATCTGGGGCTGCTATCAAGAATCAAACCTCTCTCAGGGGGTAGACAAAAGCCATAGAGTTATCCAAAAAATTTCCAGATGCATGCCTGGGAGGAGGCAAGGGTAGCTACCAGGCATGGACCTACCTCCTAAAGAGACCAAAGTTCTCCGGTACCACCCCTGGAGGAGTCCGGGGCTGCTATCAAGAACCAAACCTCTCTCAGGGGGTAGACAAAAGCCATAGAGTTATCCAAAAAATTTCCAGATGCATGCCTGGGAGGAGGCAAGGGTAGCTACAGGGCATGGACCTACCTCCTAAAGAGACCAAAGTTCTCCGCTACCAGCCCTGGAGGAATCTGGGGCTGCTATCCAGAACCAAACCTCTCTCAGGAGGTAGACAAAAGCCATAAACTTATCCAAAACATGTTACAAAGGCATGCTCGCGAGGACGCAAGGGGAGCGACCAGGCACGCACCTACCTTCAAAAGGGACAAGAGCTCTCCAGTACCTGCTGTGGACGAATCTGGGACTACTACCCAGACGTAAGGAAACACTATTTTACTGGGTCCCTAACACAGACGACACCATTTCTAAATCCACGGATTCCTCCTTCCTCCACACAAAGGGAACTGGGCACTCGTCAATACACCTGCCCTGGAGCGCTTCTGGATGCTGCATGAGTTTCTCTCTCCCTGCAATTCGGTAAAGAACACGCTGCAAAATGCCTGGCAGGAATCAACTCCCTGCTCACCAGCTACTTGTGCACCTTTCAGCTGGCCCACGATCAGCTGTTGGAACATGGAGTCGTGAGAAAAGAAAATTCTCAGCTATCTGACCTGGAGGAATGTGAGGCTGCTATGCAGAACCAAACCACCCTGAGGAGTTATAAAAAAGTCAAGGAATAATCCAGAAAGTTTCTAAATGCATGCCCGGGAGGAGGCAGGGGTGTCTACCAGGCATGGACCTACCTCCTAAAGAGACCAAAGTTCTCCGGTACCAGCCCTGGAGGAGTCCGGGGCTGCTATCAAGAACCAAACCTCTCTCAGGGGGTAGACAAAAGCCATAGAGTAATCCAAAAAATTTCCAGATGCATGCCTGGGAGGAGGCAAGGGTAGCTACAGGGCATGCAACTACCTCCTAAAGAGACAAAAGTTCTCCGCTACCAGCCCTGGAGGAATCCGGGGCTGCTATCAAGAACCAAACCTCTCTCAGGAGGTAGACAAAAGCCATAGAGTTATCCAAAAAATTTCCAGATGCATGCCTGGGAGGAGGCAAGGGTAGCTACCAGGCATGGACCTAGCTCCTAAAGAGACCAAAGTTCTCCGCTACCAGCCCGGGAGGAATCTGGGGCTGCTATCCAGAACCAAACCTCTCTCAGGAGGTAGACAAAAGCCATAAACTTATCCAAAACATGTTACAAAGGCATGCTCGCGAGGACGCAAGGGGAACGACCAGGCACGCACCTACCTTCAAAAGGGACAAGAGCTCTCCAGTACCTGCTGTGGACGAATCTGGGACTACTACCCAGACGTAAGGAAACACTATTTTACTGGGTCCCTAACACAGACGACACCATTTCTAAATCCACGGATTCCTCCTTCCTCCACAGAAAGGAAACTGGGCACTCGTCAATACACCTGCCCTGGAGCGCTTCTGGATGCTGCATGAGTTTCTCTCTCCCTGCAATTCGGTAAAGAACACGCTGCAAAATGCCTGGCAGGAATCAACTCCCTGCTCACCAGCTACTTGTGCACCTTTCAGCTGGCCCACGATCAGCTGTTGGAACACGGAGTCGTGAGAAAAGAAAATTCTCAGCTATCTGACCTGGAGGAATGTGAGGCTGCTATGCAGAACCAAACCACCCTGAGGAGTTATAAAAAAGTCAAGGAGTAATCCAGAAAGTTTCTAAATGCATGCCCGGGAGGAGGCAGGGGTGTCTACCAGGCATGAAACTACCTCCAAAAGAGACAAAAGTTCTCACGTACCTGCCCTGGAAGAATCTGGGGCTGCTATCAAGAATCAAACCTCTCTCAGGAGGTAGACAAAAGCCATAGAGTTATCCAAAAAATTTCCAGATGCATGCCTGGGAGGAGGCAAGGGTAGGTACCAGGCATGGACCTACCTCCTAAAGAGACCAATGTTCTCCGGCACCAGCCCTGGAGGAGTCCGGGGCTGCTATCAAGAACCAAACCTCTCTCAGGGGGTAGACAAAAGCCATAGAGTTATCCAAAAAATTTCCAGATGCATGCCTGGGAGGAGGCAAGGGTAGCTACAGGGCATGCAACTAATTCCTAAAGAGACCAAAGTTCTCCGCTACCAGCCCTGGAGGAATCCGGGGCTGCTATCAAGAACCAAACCTCTCTCAGGAGGTAGACAAAAGCCATAGAGTTATCCAAAAAATTTCCAGATGCATGCCTGGGAGGAGGCAAGGGTAGCTACCAGGCATGGACCTACCTCCTAAAGGGACCAAAGTTCTCCGCTACCAGCCCGGGAGGAATCTGGGGCTGATATCCAGAACCAAACCTCTCTCAGGAGGTAGACAAAAGCCATAAACTTATCCAAAACATGTTACAAAGGCATGCTCGCGAGGACGCAAGGGGAACGACCAGGCACGCACCTACCTTCAAAAGGGACAAGAGCTCTCCAGTACCTGCTGTGGACGAATCTGGGACTACTACCCAGACGTAAGGAAACACTATTTTACTGGGTCCCTAACACAGACGACACCATTTCTAAATCCACGGATTCCTCCTTCCTCCACACAAAGGGAACTGGGCACTCGTCAATACACCTGCCCTGGAGCGCTTCTGGATGCTGCATGAGTTTCTCTCTCCCTGCAATTCGGTAAAGAACACGCTGCAAAATGCCTGGCAGGAATCAACTCCCTGCTCACCAGCTACTTGTGCACCTTTCAGCTGGCCCACGATCAGCTGTTGGAACACGGAGTCGTGAGAAAAGAAAATTCTCAGCTATCTGCCCTGGAGGAATGTGAGGCTGCTATGCAGAACCAAACCACCCTGAGGAGTTATAAAAAAGTCAAGGAATAATCCAGAAAGTTTCTAAATGCATGCCCGGGAGGAGGCAGGGGTGTCTACCAGGCATGAAACTACCTCCAAAAGAGACAAAAGTTCTCACGTACCTGCCCTGGAAGAATCTGGGGCTGCTATCAAGAATCAAACCTCTCTCAGGGGGTAGACAAAAGCCATAGAGTTATCCAAAAAATTTCCAGATGCATGCCTGGGAGGAGGCAAGGGTAGCTACAGGGCATGGACCTACCTCCTAAAGAGACCAAAGTTCTCCGCTACCAGCCCTGGAGGAATCCGGGGCTGCTATCCAGAACCAAACCTCTCTCAGGAGGTAGACAAAAGCCATAAACTTATCCAAAACATGTTACAAAGGCATGCTCGCGAGGACGCAAGGGGAGCGACCAGGCACGCACCTACCTTCAAAAGGGACAAGAGCTCTCCAGTACCTGCTGTGGACGAATCTGGGACTACTACCCAGACGTAAGGAAACACTATTTTACTGGGTCCCTAACACAGACGACACCATTTCTAAATCCACGGATTCCTCCTTCCTCCACAGAAAGGGAACTGGGCACTCGTCAATACACCTGCCCTGGAGCGCTTCTGGATGCTGCATGAGTTTCTCTCTCCCTGCAATTCGGTAAAGAACACGCTGCAAAATGCCTGGCAGGAATCAACTCCCTGCTCACCAGCTACTTGTGCACCTTTCAGCTGGCCCACGATCAGCTGTTGGAACACGGAGTCGTGAGAAAAGAAAATTCTCAGCTATCTGCCCTGGAGGAATGTGAGGCTGCTATGCAGAACCAAACCACCCTGAGGAGTTATAAAAAAGTCAAGGAGTAATCCAGAAAGTTTCTAAATGCATGCCCGGGAGGAGGCAGGGGTGTCTACCAGGCATGAAACTACCTCCAAAAGAGACAAAAGTTCTCACGTACCTGCCCTGGAGGAATCTGGGGCTGCTATCAAGAATCAAACCTCTCTCAGGAGGTAGACAAAAGCCATAGAGTTATCCAAAAAATTTCCAGATGCATGCCTGGGAGGAGGCAAGGGTAGCTACAGGGCATGCAACTACCTCCTATAGAGACCAAAGTTCTCCGGTACCAGCCCTGGAGGAGTCCGGGGCTGCTATCCAGAACCAAACCTCTCTCAGGGGGTAGACAAAAGCCATAGAGTAATCCAAAAAATTTCCAGATGCATGCCTGGGAGGAGGCAAGGGTAGCTACAGGGCATGCAACTACCTCCTAAAGAGACCAAAGTTCTCCGGTACCAGCCCTGGAGGAATCCGGGGCTGCTATCAAGAACCAAACCTCTCTCAGGGGGTAGACAAAAGCCATAGAGTTATCCAAAAAATTTCCAGATGCATGCCTGGGAGGAGGCAAGGGTAGCTACCAGGCATGGACCTACCTCCTAAAGAGACCAAAGTTCTCCGCTACCAGCCCGGGAGGAATCTGGGGCTGCTATCCAGAACCAAACCTCTCTCAGGAGGTAGACAAAAGCCATAAACTTACCCAAAACATGTTACAAAGGCATGCTCGCGAGGACACAAGGGGAACGACCAGGCACACACCTACCTTCAAAAGGGACAAGAGCTCTCCAGTACCTGCTGTGGACGAATCTGGGACTACTACCCAGACGTAAGGAAACACTATTTTACTGGGTCCCTAACACAGACGACACCATTTCTAAATCCACGGATTCCTCCTTCCTCCACAGAAAGGGAACTGGGCACTCGTCAATACACCTGCCCTGGAGCGCTTCTGGATGCTGCATGAGTTTCTCTCTCCCTGCAATTCGGTAAAGAACACGCTGCAAAATGCCTGGCAGGAATCAACTCCCTGCTCACCAGCTACTTGTGCACCTTTCAGCTGGCCCACGATCAGCTGTTGGAACACGGAGTCGTGAGAAAAGAAAATTCTCAGCTATCTGCCCTGGAGGAATGTGAGGCTGCTATGCAGAACCAAACCACCCTGAGGAGTTATAAAAAAGTCAAGGAGTAATCCAGAAAGTTTCTAAATGCATGCCTGGGAGGAGGCAGGGGTGTCTACCAGGCATGAAACTACCTCCAAAAGAGACAAAAGTTCTCACGTACCTGCCCTGGAAGAATCTGGGGCTGCTATCAAGAATCAAACCTCTCTCAGGAGGTAGACAAAAGCCATAGAGTTATCCAAAAAATTTCCAGATGCATGCCTGGGAGGAGGCAAGGGTAGCTACCAGGCATGGACCTAACTCCTAAAGAGACCAAAGTTCTCCGGCACCAGCCCTGGAGGAGTCCGGGGCTGCTATCAAGAACCAAACCTCTCTCAGGGGGTAGACAAAAGCCATAGAGTTATCCAAAAAATTTCCAGATGCATGCCTGGGAGGAGGCAAGGGTAGCTACAGGGCATGCAACTACCTCCTAAAGAGACCAAAGTTCTCCGCTACCAGCCCTGGAGGAATCCGGGGCTGCTATCAAGAACCAAACCTCTCTCAGGGGGTAGACAAAAGCCATAGAGTTATCCAAAAAATTTCCAGATGCATGCCTGGGAGGAGGCAAGGGTAGCTACCAGGCATGGACCTACCTCCTAAAGGGACCAAAGTTCTCCGCTACCAGCCCGGGAGGAATCTGGGGCTGCTATCCAGAACCAAACCTCTCTCAGGAGGTAGACAAAAGCCATAAACTTATCCAAAACATGTTACAAAGGCATGCTCGCGAGGACGCAAGGGGAACGACCAGGCACGCACCTACCTTCAAAAGGGACAAGAGCTCTCCAGTACCTGCTGTGGACGAATCTGGGACTACTACCCAGACGTAAGGAAACACTATTTTACTGGGTCCCTAACACAGACGACACCATTTCTAAATCCACGGATTCCTCCTTCCTCCACACAAAGGGAACTGGGCACTCGTCAATACACCTGCCCTGGAGCGCTTCTGGATGCTGCATGAGTTTCTCTCTCCCTGCAATTCGGTAAAGAACACGCTGCAAAATGCCTGGCAGGAATCAACTCCCTGCTCACCAGCTACTTGTGCACCTTTCAGCTGGCCCACGATCAGCTGTTGGAACACGGAGTCGTGAGAAAAGAAAATTCTCAGCTATCTGCCCTGGAGGAATGTGAGGCTGCTATGCAGAACCAAACCACCCTGAGGAGTTATAAAAAAGTCAAGGAGTAATCCAGAAAGTTTCTAAATGCATGCCTGGGAGGAGGCAGGGGTGTCTACCAGGCATGAAACTACCTCCAAAAGAGACAGAAGTTCTCACGTACCTGCCCTGGAAGAATCTGGGGCTGCTATCAAGAATCAAACCTCTCTCAGGAGGTAGACAAAAGCCATAGAGTTATCCAAAAAATTTCCAGATGCATGCCTGGGAGGAGGCAAGGGTAGCTACCAGGCATGGACCTAACTCCTAAAGAGACAAAAGTTCTCCGGTACCAGCCCTGGAGGAATCCGGGGCTGCTATCAAGAACCAAACCTCTCTCAGGGGGTAGACAAAAGCCATAGAGTTATCCAAAAAATTTCCAGATGCATGCCTGGGAGGAGGCAAGGGTAGGTACAGGGCATGCAACTACCTCCTAAAGAGACCAAAGTTCTCCGCTACCAGCCCTGGAGGAATCCGGGGCTGCTATCAAGAACCAAACCTCTCTCAGGGGGTAGACAAAAAGCTCGGATAGCATGTGAAATACTTGCCATAGCCATGCCTGGGAGGAGGCAAGGGTAGCTACCAGGCATGGACCTACCTCCTAAAGAGACCAAAGTTCTCCGCTACCAGCCCGGGAGGAATCTGGGGCTGCTATCCAGAACCAAAGCTCGCTCAGGAGGTAGGCAGAACCGTAGAGATATCCAAAAAGTTGCTAAATGCATGTCCGAGAGGAGGCAAGGGTAGCTACCACGCATGGACCTACCTCCTAAAGAGACAAAATTCTCCGGTACCTGCCCTGGAGGAATCTGGGGCTGCTATCCATAGGTAAAGAAACACTATTTTACTCGGTCCTTGGCACAGACGACGTCATTTCTAAATCTAAGGATTCCTCCTTCCTTACTCCACAGAAAGACAAGAGGCCTCCTGTCAATACACCAGCCATGGAGCTCTTCTGGATGCTGTATGAGTTTCTCTCTCCCTGCAATTCGGTAAAGAACACGCTGCAAAATGCCTGGCAGGAATCAACTCCCTGCTCACCAGCTACTTGTGCACCTTTCAGCTGGCCCACGATCAGCTGTTGGAACACGGAGTCGTGAGAAAAGAAAATTCTCAGCTATCTGACCTGGAGGAATGTGAGGCTGCTATGCAGAACCAAACCACCCTGAGGAGCTATAAAAAAGCCAAAGAGTAATCCGGAAAGTTTCTAAATGCATGCCTGGGAGGAGGCAGGGGTGTCTACCAGGCATGAAACTACCTCCAAAAGAGACAAAAGTTCTCACGTACCTGCCCTGGAGGAATCTGGGGCTGCTATCAAGAACCAAACCTCTCTCAGGAGGTAGACAAAAGCCATAGAGTTATCCAAAAAATTTCCAGATGCATGCCTGGGAGGAGGCAAGGGTAGCTACCAGGCATGGACCTACCTCCTAAAGAGACAAAAGTTCTCCGCTACCAGGCCGGGAGGAATCTGGGGCTGATATCCAGAACCAAACCTCTCTCAGGAGGTAGACAAAAGCCATAAACTTATCCAAACATGTTACAAAGGCATGCTCGCGAGGACGCAAGGGGAACGACCAGGCACGCACCTACCTTCAAAAGGGACAAGAGCTCTCCAGTACCTGCTGTGGACGAATCTGGGACTACTACCCAGACGTAAGGAAACACTATTTTACTGGGTCCCTAACACAGACGACACCATTTCTAAATCCACGGATTCCTCCTTCCTCCACAGAAAGGGAACTGGGCACTCGTCAATACACCTGCCCTGGAGCGCTTCTGGATGCTGCATGAGTTTCTCTCTCCCTGCAATTCGGTAAAGAACACGCTGCAAAATGCCTGGCAGGAATCAACTCCCTGCTCACCAGCTACTTGTGCACCTTTCAGCTGGCCCACGATCAGCTGTTGGAACACGGAGTCGTGAGAAAAGAAAATTCTCAGCTATCTGACCTGGAGGAATGTGAGGCTGCTATGCAGAACCAAACCACCCTGAGGAGTTATAAAAAAGTCAAGGAATAATCCAGAAAGTTTCTAAATGCATGCCCGGGAGGAGGCAGGGGTGTCTACCAGGCATGAAACTACCTCCAAAAGAGACAAAAGTTCTCACGTACCTGCCCTGGAAGAATCTGGGGCTGCTATCAAGAACCAAACCTCTCTCAGGGGGTAGACAAAAAGCTCGGATAGCATGTGAAATACTTGCCATAGCCATGCCTGGGAGGAGGCAAGGGTAGCTACAGGGCATGCAACTACCTCCTAAAGAGACCAAAGTTCTCCGCTACCAGCCCGGGAGGAATCTGGGGCTGCTATCCAGAACCAAACCTCTCTCAGGAGGTAGACAAAAGCCATAAACTTATCCAAAACATGTTACAAAGGCATGCTCGCGAGGACGCAAGGGGAGCGACCAGGCACGCACCTACCTTCAAAAGGGACAAGAGCTCTCCAGTACCTGCTGTGGACGAATCTGGGACTACTACCCAGACGTAAGGAAACACTATTTTACTGGGTCCCTAACACAGACGACACCATTTCTAAATCCACGGATTCCTCCTTCCTCCACACAAAGGGAACTGGGCACTCGTCAATACACCTGCCCTGGAGCGCTTCTGGATGCTGCATGAGTTTCTCTCTCCCTGCAATTCGGTAAAGAACACGCTGCAAAATGCCTGGCAGGAATCAACTCCCTGCTCACCAGCTACTTGTGCACCTTTCAGCTGGCCCACGATCAGCTGTTGGAACACGGAGTCGTGAGAAAAGAAAATTCTCAGCTATCTGCCCTGGAGGAATGTGAGGCTGCTATGCAGAACCAAACCAACCTGAGGAGTTATAAAAAAGTCAAGGAGTAATCCAGAAAGTTTCTAAATGCATGCCCGGGAGGAGGCAGGGGTGTCTACCAGGCATGAAACTACCTCCAAAAGAGACAAAAGTTCTCACGTACCTGCCCTGGAAGAATCTGGGGCTGCTATCAAGAACCAAACCTCTCTCAGGGGGTAGACAAAAGCCATAGAGTTATCCAAAAAATTTCCAGATGCATGCCTGGGAGGAGGCAAGGGTAGCTACAGGGCATGCAACTACCTCCTAAAGAGACCAAAGTTCTCCGGTACCAGCCCTGGAGGAATCCGGGGCTGCTATCAAGAACCAAACCTCTCTCAGGGGGTAGACAAAAAGCTCGGATAGCATGTGAAATACTTGCCATAGCCATGCCTGGGAGGAGGCAAGGGTAGCTACAGGGCATGCAACTACCTCCTAAAGAGACCAAAGTTCTCCGCTACCAGCCCGGGAGGAATCTGGGGCTGCTATCCAGAACCAAACCTCTCTCAGGAGGTAGACAAAAGCCATAAACTTATCCAAAACATGTTACAAAGGCATGCTCGCGAGGACGCAAGGGGAACGACCAGGCACGCACCTACCTTCAAAAGGGACAAGAGCTCTCCAGTACCTGCTGTGGACGAATCTGGGACTACTACCCAGACGTAAGGAAACACTATTTTACTGGGTCCCTAACACAGACGACACCATTTCTAAATCCACGGATTCCTCCTTCCTCCACACAAAGGGAACTGGGCACTCGTCAATACACCTGCCCTGGAGCGCTTCTGGATGCTGCATGAGTTTCTCTCTCCCTGCAATTCGGTAAAGAACACGCTGCAAAATGCCTGGCAGGAATCAACTCCCTGCTCACCAGCTACTTGTGCACCTTTCAGCTGGCCCACGATCAGCTGTTGGAACACGGAGTCGTGAGAAAAGAAAATTCTCAGCTATCTGCCCTGGAGGAATGTGAGGCTGCTATGCAGAACCAAACCACCCTGAGGAGTTATAAAAAAGTCAAGGAGTAATCCAGAAAGTTTCTAAATGCATGCCTGGGAGGAGGCAGGGGTGTCTACCAGGCATGAAACTACCTCCAAAAGAGACAAAAGTTCTCACGTACCTGCCCTGGAAGAATCTGGGGCTGCTATCAAGAATCAAACCTCTCTCAGGAGGTAGACAAAAGCCATAGAGTTATCCAAAAAATTTCCAGATGCATGCCTGGGAGGAGGCAAGGGTAGCTACCAGGCATGGACCTACCTCCTAAAGAGACAAAAGTTCTCCGGTACCAGCCCTGGAGGAATCCGGGGCTGCTATCAAGAACCAAACCTCTCTCAGGGGGTAGACAAAAGCCATAGAGTTATCCAAAAAATTTCCAGATGCATGCCTGGGAGGAGGCAAGGGTAGCTACAGGGCATGCACCTACCTCCTAAAGAGACCAAAGTTCTCCGGTACCAGCCCTGGAGGAATCCGGGGCTGCTATCAAGAACCAAACCTCTCTCAGGAGGTAGACAAAAGCCATAGAGTTATCCAAAAAATTTCCAGATGCATGCCTGGGAGGAGGCAAGGGTAGCTACCAGGCATGGACCTACCTCCTAAAGAGACCAAAGTTCTCCGCTACCAGCCCGGGAGGAATCTGGGGCTGCTATCCAGAACCAAACCTCTCTCAGGAGGTAGACAAAAGCCATAAACTTATCCAAAACATGTTACAAAGGCATGCTCGCGAGGACGCAAGGGGAACGACCAGGCACGCACCTACCTTCAAAAGGGACAAGAGCTCTCCAGTACCTGCTGTGGACGAATCTGGGACTACTACCCAGACGTAAGGAAACACTATTTTACTGGGTCCCTAACACAGACGACACCATTTCTAAATCCACGGATTCCTCCTTCCTCCACAGAAAGGGAACTGGGCACTCGTCAATACACCTGCCCTGGAGCGCTTCTGGATGCTGCATGAGTTTCTCTCTCCCTGCAATTCGGTAAAGAACACGCTGCAAAATGCCTGGCAGGAATCAACTCCCTGCTCACCAGCTACTTGTGCACCTTTCAGCTGGCCCACGATCAGCTGTTGGAACACGGAGTCGTGAGAAAAGAAAATTCTCAGCTATCTGCCCTGGAGGAATGTGAGGCTGCTATGCAGAACCAAACCACCCTGAGGAGTTATAAAAAAGTCAAGGAGTAATCCAGAAAGTTTCTAAATGCATGCCCGGGAGGAGGCAGGGGTGTCTACCAGGCATGGACCTACCTCCAAAAGAGACAAAAGTTCTCACGTACCAGCCCTGGAGGAATCTGGGGCTGCTATCAAGAACCAAACCTCTCTCAGGAGGTAGACAAAAGCCATAGAGTTATCCAAAAAATTTCCAGATGCATGCCTGGGAGGAGGCAAGGGTAGCTACAGGGCATGCAACTACCTCCTAAAGAGACAAAAGTTCTCCGGTACCAGCCCTGGAGGAGTCCGGGGCTGCTATCAAGAACCAAACCTCTCTCAGGGGGTAGACAAAAGCCATAGAGTTATCCAAAAAATTTCCAGATGCATGCCTGGGAGGAGGCAAGGGTAGCTACAGGGCATGCAACTACCTCCTAAAGAGACCAAAGTTCTCCGGTACCAGCCCTGGAGGAGTCCGGGGCTGCTATCAAGAACCAAACCTCTCTCAGGGGGTAGACAAAAGCCATAGAGTTATCCAAAAAATTTCCAGATGCATGCCTGGGAGGAGGCAAGGGTAGCTACAGGGCATGGACCTACCTCCTAAAGAGACCAAAGTTCTCCGGTACCAGCCCTGGAGGAGTCCGGGGCTGCTATCAAGAACCAAACCTCTCCCAGGAGGTAGACAAAAGCCATAGAGTTATCCAAAAAATTGCCAGATGCATGCCTGGGAGGAGGCAAGGGTAGCTACAGGGCATGGAACTACCTCCTAAAGAGACCAAAGTTCTCCGCTACCAGCCCGGGAGGAATCTGGGGCTGCTATCCAGAACCAAACCTCTCTCAGGAGGTAGACAAAAGCCATAAACTTATCCAAAACATGTTACAAAGGCATGCTCGCGAGGACGCAAGGGGAACGACCAGGCACGCACCTACCTTCAAAAGGGACAAGAGCTCTCCAGTACCTGCTGTGGACGAATCTGGGACTACTACCCAGACGTAAGGAAACACTATTTTACTGGGTCCCTAACACAGACGACACCATTTCTAAATCCACGGATTCCTCCTTCCTCCACACAAAGGGAACTGGGCACTCGTCAATACACCTGCCCTGGAGCGCTTCTGGATGCTGCATGAGTTTCTCTCTCCCTGCAATTCGGTAAAGAACACGCTGCAAAATGCCTGGCAGGAATCAACTCCCTGCTCACCAGCTACTTGTGCACCTTTCAGCTGGCCCACGATCAGCTGTTGGAACACGGAGTCGTGAGAAAAGAAAATTCTCAGCTATCTGACCTGGAGGAATGTGAGGCTGCTATGCAGAACCAAACCACCCTGAGGAGTTATAAAAAAGTCAAGGAGTAATCCAGAAAGTTTCTAAATGCATGCCTGGGAGGAGGCAGGGGTGTCTACCAGGCATGAAACTACCTCCAAAAGAGACAAAAGTTCTCACGTACCTGCCCTGGAAGAATCTGGGGCTGCTATCAAGAATCAAACCTCTCTCAGGAGGTAGACAAAAGCCATAGAGTTATCCAAAAAATTTCCAGATGCATGCCTGGGAGGAGGCAAGGGTAGCTACCAGGCATGGACCTACCTCCTAAAGAGACAAAAGTTCTCCGGTACCACCCCTGGAGGAATCCGGGGCTGCTATCAAGAACCAAACCTCTCTCAGGGGGTAGACAAAATCCATAGAGTTATCCAAAAAATTTCCAGATGCATGCCTGGGAGGAGGCAAGGGTAGCTACCAGGCATGGACCTACCTCCTAAAGAGACCAAAGTTCTCCGCTACCAGCCCGGGAGGAATCTGGGGCTGCTATCCAGAACCAAAGCTCGCTCAGGAGGTAGGCAGAACCGTAGAGATATCCAAAAAGTTGCTAAATGCATGTCCGAGAGGAGGCAAGGGTAGCTACCACGCATGGACCTACCTCCTAAAGAGACAAAATTCTCCGGTACCTGCCCTGGAGGAATCTGGGGCTGCTATCCATAGGTAAAGAAACACTATTTTACTCGGTCCCTGGCATAGACGACGCCATTTCTAAATCTAAGGATTCCTCCTTCCTTACTCCACAGAAAGACAAGAGGCCTCCTGTCAATACACCAGCCATGGAGCTCTTCTGGATGCTGTATGAGAGTCTCTCTCCCTGCAATTCGGTAAAGAACACGCTGCAAAATGCCTGGCAGGAATCAACTCCCTGCTCACCAGCTACTTGTGCACCTTTCAGCTGGCCCACGATCAGCTGTTGGAACACGGAGTCGTGAGAAAAGAAAATTCTCAGCTATCTGACCTGGAGGAATGTGAGGCTGCTATGCAGAACCAAACCAACCTGAGGAGCTATAAAAAAGCCAAAGAGTAATCCAGAAAGTTTCTAAATGCATGCCTGGGAGGAGGCAGCAGTGGCTACACGGCATGAAACTACCTCCAAAAGAGACAAAAGTTCTCACGTACCTGCCCTGGAGGAATCTGGGGCTGCTATCAAGAATCAAACCTCTCTCAGGAGGTAGACAAAAGCCATAGAGTTATCCAAAAAATTTCCAGATGCATGCCTGGGAGGAGGCAAGGGTAGCTACAGGGCATGGACCTACCTCCTAAAGAGACCAAAGTTCTCCGGTACCACCCCTGGAGGAATCCGGGGCTGCTATCAAGAACCAAACCTCTCTCAGGGGGTAGACAAAAGCCATAGAGTTATCCAAAAAATTTCCAGATGCATGCCTGGGAGGAGGCAAGGGTAGCTACCAGGCATGGACCTACCTCCTAAAGAGACCAAAGTTCTCCGGTACCAGCCCTGGAGGAATCCGGGGCTGCTATCAAGAACCAAACCTCTCTCAGGGGGTAGACAAAAGCCATAGAGTTATCCAAAAAATTTCCAGATGCATGCCTGGGAGGAGGCAAGGGTAGCTACCAGGCATGGACCTACCTCCTAAAGAGACCAAAGTTCTCCGGTACCAGCCCGGGAGGAATCTGGGGCTGCTATCCAGAACCAAACCTCTCTCAGGAGGTAGACAAAAGCCATAAACTTATCCAAAACATGTTACAAAGGCATGCTCGCGAGGACGCAAGGGGAACGACCAGGCACGCACCTACCTTCAAAAGGGACAAGAGCTCTCCAGTACCTGCTGTGGACGAATCTGGGACTACTACCCAGACGTAAGGAAACACTATTTTACTGGGTCCCTAACACAGACGACACCATTTCTAAATCCACGGATTCCTCCTTCCTCCACACAAAGGGAACTGGGCACTCGTCAATACACCTGCCCTGGAGCGCTTCTGGATGCTGCATGAGTTTCTCTCTCCCTGCAATTCGGTAAAGAACACGCTGCAAAATGCCTGGCAGGAATCAACTCCCTGCTCACCAGCTACTTGTGCACCTTTCAGCTGGCCCACGATCAGCTGTTGGAACACGGAGTCGTGAGAAAAGAAAATTCTCAGCTATCTGCCCTGGAGGAATGTGAGGCTGCTATGCAGAACCAAACCAACCTGAGGAGATATAAAAAAGCCAAAGAGTAATCCAGAAAGTTTCTAAATGCATGCCTGGGAGGAGGCAGCGGTGTCTACCAGGCATGAAACTACCTCCAAAAGAGACAAAAGTTCTCACATACCTGCCCTGGAGGAATCTGGGGCTGCTATCAAGAATCAAACCTCTCTCAGGGGGTAGACAAAAAGCTCGGATAGCATGTGAAATACTTGCCATAGCCATGCCTGGGAGGAGGCAAGGGTAGCTACCAGGCATGGACCTACCTCCTAAAGAGACCAAAGTTCTCCGCTACCAGCCCGGGAGGAATCTGGGGCTGCTATCCAGAACCAAAGCTCGCTCAGGAGGTAGGCAGAACCGTAGAGATATCCAAAAAGTTTCTAAATGCATGTCCGAGAGGAGGCAAGGGTAGCTACCACGCATGGACCTACCTCCTAAAGAGACAAAATTCTCCGGTACCTGCCCTGGAGGAATCTGGGGCTGCTATCCATAGGTAAAGAAACACTATTTTACTCGGTCCCTGGCACAGACGACGCCATTTCTAAATCTAAGGATTCCTCCTTCCTTACTCCACAGAAAGACAAGAGGCCTCCTGTCAATACACCAGCCATGGAGCTCTTCTGGATGCTGTATGAGAGTCTCTCTCCCTGCAATTCGGTAAAGAACACGCTGCAAAATGCCTGGCAGGAATCAACTCCCTGCTCACCAGCTACTTGTGCACCTTTCAGCTGGCCCACGATCAGCTGTTGGAACACGGAGTCGTGAGAAAAGAAAATTCTCAGCTATCTGACCTGGAGGAATGTGAGGCTGCTATGCAGAACCAAACCTCTCTCAGGAGGAGTTATTAAAAAGCCAAAGAGTAATCCAGAAAGTTTCTAAATGCATGCCCGGGAGGAGGCAAAGAGAGCTACCAGGCATGGACCTACCTCCAAAAGAGACAAAAGTTCTCAGGTATCTGCTCTGGAGGAATCTGGGGCTGCTATCCAGAACTAAACCTCTCTCAGGAGGTAGCCAAAAAGCCTTCAAGCCATGCCAGAACCGTTCCAAATGCAAGCAGGTGAGGAGGCAAGGGTAGCTACTGAGCATGCACCTACAGACCCCTGCTGTCTGGGGCTGATCCCCTTGGGTTCGTGGACATGCTGTGCGGTGGCACTCAGCATGATTTACTCCAGAACCTTCCCTGGTTTCATAGGCACACTGATAGGCCTGTAATTTTCCACATGTTCCCTCTTTCCCTTCTTGAGCGGTTCGCCAGGACTGCTGTAAAATTACTGCAAGAGGCTTGTTGTGGAGAATGGTCAGCCTATTGGTGTCGCTGATAAGCACCGACTTTTGGCAAGGGGGCAGCTGAGGAGTTTGTTTCCTTTTGTCTCTTCCACAAACTTGGTGGATGGAGGCCCGTCCGCTTGGGAGGAGAGCTTTCTGAAAGAGGGAGTCTTGAGGAGGCAGGATGGTCCCCTTTTGCCAGCAGCACAGAATCCTGAAGGCCACGGTACCCGCAGTGAAACCTTCAGCTTGTGCATTTGTAAAATAGGAATAAAAACAATA
This sequence comes from Cygnus olor, assembly GCF_009769625.2. Classification (NCBI taxonomy): domain Eukaryota; kingdom Metazoa; phylum Chordata; class Aves; order Anseriformes; family Anatidae; genus Cygnus; species Cygnus olor. The sequence continues at coordinate 13,483,880 of NC_049170.1, read as the reverse complement.
TTTATAGAATATGAAAGTTAACCCCCCGGATATGATAAGAAGCTTAATGAAGTACAGGCTAGGCATACAGGACTCTAGTACTGAACACTCCACCCAAATCATGCTCAATATCACCGCAGGGCAGGGCAAAGATCAGGCTAGGATATAACACAAAGAGGAAAGTGTAGAAAAACTGTCTGTGTTAGGAAGAAGCGTTCCAGTCAGCATGAGTTAGGTAAAGAGAGTGAAAAGTTAGAAAAGAGTGGGGGCAGAAAGAAGAGACTGGAGAGCTAGAAGGGGCAGTTGATGGGCTGTGCTGCTTCTCTTCCACCAGGACAGGGATGCCTTCTTGGTAAGCTCTGCGCCTTCACCTTTTGGTGAGAAATACCTGTGACACCGTTCTCCTGGCACTGCTGTCATACATTAGCGGTATTGCAGTATTGTAAGTGTATTTCTAAACAGCAATTCCAAATCGCTTCTGTCTGTCGCCTTGTTAAATGTTTTCAGTTCCACAAAACTGTCTCAGTGAAATTCCTTGGCAGGGCCCCAAACAGTCAAAAGTTTGCCTCTGAAAAGTACCCTTTAACACAACAGTAAAATTGGTACAGTCAGCAAGAAATGCTCCAATGCTGTTCCGCAATACCTTGTTCCCATGATGGCCCAGCTTTGGAGTAGCCTGCCTGTTCCCCTTCTTCCTCCTTCCTTCTCTGTGCAGGAGTGCCTTTCCTTTCTAAATGACCTGACTTTATGCATCCATTGCATATAGGGGTGACTGATATTGGCACAGGTTGGTTCTCTGGCCCAGCCATGGGGCCTGGCACAGGGCTTGGAGTTTTGTTGATTGCAGCTCAGTAAGCATAGGCCAAGCCACATTTTCTTTGTGGTAGTTTCTTTGGAATGACCAGGGTGAAGACACACCTGTTTCAAGCATTCTAACAGCTTTTTAGGCTTCAGCACTTGTTCAGGGGTGAAGTTCCAAAATACTGGAGGTGCCCACTGCTCCAGGTGCCTGCCCATGTCCTCCCACACTCCCTGCCACTCATAACTCTCCTGGCCTGGGGCAGATCTGTGGGTGGTGTTCTTAAGTAGTTGTTTAACCTTAAACAGAACCCCTCTCTTAAGGAGAGAGGCCGAGGAACTTGCTGCGCTCAGAGGCCACCCCCTGAAGCAGCCCGATTTGGCTGGAGGTGTCAGCCACCGCTGGGGCAGATGGTGCAGGCCCCCAAGGGAGCTGCAGCCTCTGCTCCAGTCTGAGTGCCCACCGTTCTGCTGAGAGGCCCAGGCAGGAGAAGTGCCCCCAACCAGTGCCGATGGTCACCAAGCAGTCCCTAGCTGCTGAGGTGTCTGCGCTTGGGCCTCCCCCTGTGCCCGCAGAACGGCCTCCTTCGAAGAGGCACCCTTCCTGCACCCTCCCACATGCACGGCTGCGCAACCTGTCTCACCATGCCCAGGCTACCGGCCCTGCTCGCAGTGCTCCTACTCACCATCACTCCTTAGGGCTGCCTTTTCTGGGGCTGGGCGTGGCCACCAGTGCTCCTATCCCATCCCATTTCACTTGTTGCAGGCTCAGACTGGACAAATGAAACCTACCCTGTTGACTTTTCTCATCACTTTGTGATCCAGGATAAGTCCTAGCCAGGACTTACCCCCTGCCAAAGGGGTATGGAGAAGGTTGTGGAACCTACAATTCCAGGCTGTATTTGCTGCAAAATTACGGATTGTTACTACATCAAAATGCCTTTCAATTCACTCTCATTATCGTACAATCATGGAATCATAGACTGATTTGCTTGGAAGGGACCTCAAAGACTTTAAGATTCCCACCCACCTGCCATGGGCAGGGACACCTCCCACCAGACCTGGTTGCTCAAAGCTGCATCCAGCCTGGCCTTGAACACTTCCAGGGAGGGGGAATCCACAGATTCTCTGGGCAACTTGTTCCAGTGCCTCACCACATTCTGAGCAAAGAACTTCTTCCTAACATCCATTCTAAATGTCCCCCTTTTTCAGTTTAAAACCGTTCCCCCTCATCCTATCATTATCTACATAAGTAAAGAGTCCCTCTCCATCCTTTTTATAAGAACCCTTTAAGTATTGAAAGGCTGCAATGAGGTCTCACCAGAGCCTTCTCTTCTCCAGGGTGAAGATGCCCAGCTCTCTCAGCCTTTCTTCTTAGGAGAGGTGCTCCAACCCTCTGATCATCTTTGTAGCCCTCCTCTGGACTCACTCTAATGGATCTTTCTTGTGCTGGGCGCCCCAGACGTAGACGCAGTACTCCAAGGGAGGCCTCACAAGGGCAGAGCAGAGGGACACAATCACCTCCCTCCCCTGCTGGCCACCCCTCTGTTGATGCAGCCCAGGATGCAGTTGGCCTTCCGGGCTTCATACGTTCACTGCTGGCTCATGTTGAGCCTTTTGTCCACCAGAATCCCCAAGTCTCTCTCCACTGGGTTACTCTGAATTAGTTCTTCTCCCAATCTGTACTCCTGCCTGGGATTGCCCCAACCCAGGTGCAGCACCTTGCACTTGGACTTGTTGAACCTCATGTGGTTCACACAGGCTCACTTCTCCAACCGGTCCAGGTCCCACATGACCTACATGAGAGTTGCATCCCATGGTCTTGCAACCAGGGACAATGTTAATCTGAATGATGCAATGGTGTGATAGTGTGAAACTCACTTCCTTGAGGTAGCAGCATATGCCACCTGAAAATAAATAAATAAATAAATAAAATAAAAAAATTCAGTGATTTAAAACTTTATTATTTAATTATGTCTTTTAGTCGCCTTTTTTTTTTTTTCATTTCAGTGAGTGTGCTATTCATTTATTTAATTTTTAATTTTAAGACAGTAATTTCTGAGGAATGGAAAAACAGAAAAAAATGAAGAAGGGAAAGCATATTTTTCTAACTTCATACTTCTTAAAAAGAGCTGAAAAGATTTTTCCTTCTCTTCTAACCTTCCATAAAGAATATATTCGAGGTTAACAAAGTAAGAAAACTGTTAGCTGCAAAGGGAACATTTTCATAAAGTTATGAACAAATGAAAATGGAAGGCTAGATAAAAATGTTATAGGCATAAGTTTTATATCATTATCAATGGCATAAATGCCATTATACTTCCACTAAATATGATTTCAAACATTAGGTACTGGCCAGCTGGGTTAAATATTTATTTTCTAGTAGTCCCATCTGTTTCAAGCTACCAGCCAAAAGAGCTGAATAATAAAATGTACAATATACACAGTCACAAGGTACAGAACAATATTTTTCAGGATGTTTGCACTTCTGTTAACAAGAAGACACAAATAAACCCACCACTGGCCAATACGTTTTTTACTGATGGAGTTTTTATCCAATAATCTGCTGTTTGCTGTGTTAAAGAACTCTATAAAAGCCATGTGTACATGCTGTCTCCCATCGTCAATTTTTAAATGGCCAAATCCTTATGGATTTCAAAACTCTCATTCTTGTTGTGACTAAGGTGTTGCACTAAATAATACATGATAACACTGCGTAAAAATAGAGAGAAAGAGATACTATAGCCTGCAAAACAGAGATATACTGCTCTCTCTTCCATAATGAAATAGCATTTTCTTAGATTATACGCCACACAACAGAACTACCTTAATAAAGATTTTACAGTGAATCCAGTAACCTCTTTTACAAGGAACATTGCAACATTGCTGCATTTATTCCTTTTTTCTTTTCTTTTCTTTTCTTTTCTTTTCTTTTCTTTTCTTTTCTTTTCTTTTCTTTTCTTTTCTTTTCTTTTCTTTTCTTTTCTTTTCTTTTTTTTTTCATTTCTTTTCTTTTCTTTTCTTTTCTTTTCTTTTCTTTTCTTTTCTTTTCTTTTTTCTTTTCTTTTTCTTTTTTCTTTTCTTTTCTTTTCTTCTTTTCTTTTTTTCTTTCTTTTCTTTTCTTCTTCTTCTTCTTCTTCTTCTTCTTCTTCTTCTTCTTCTTCTTCTTCTTCTTCTTCTTCTTCTTCTTGTCTGGGATGATATTGCAGAAATTATGGATTCTGGCAAACTATATGCAGTTTATAAATCCCAGAATAATTTAGCTGTTTCAAGAAGAATTATTCTACAATATGCATGTAAACCTTAATCCAGTCACAGTCTAAGCTTAAACTATGGCTGTAGACTGCATGTGGCACAACTGGGAGGTTGCAGACGTGCAGTTTGTATACTGATAATCTTGACAGTTTGGAAAATGTTAGTAAGAGAAAATGAAAAAGCAAGTTCATTTACATTTACGTGTGCACCTGTGCAATGTCCCTTTCCATGCCGTTACAATTTCAAGCTATCACAGAGGAAAAAAAGGTCTCTTGAAACAAGTAGATTGCTTGCAGTTTTGAAATTATGAGAGAAACAAAAATTACAGTAACTTGCTCTTTAAGCAGCACAATTTTTTTCTAGTTTCTGTGACCTCAATGCACTGTAGGCATGGAATAAACTATAGTTATATTTCCCAGTGATGCAAAAAAGGGAGTATTATATTTCTTTAGATCATTTTTAAAGCATGTTTCTCCCCTTTTATATACTTTTCTGCTTTATCGACATCATTTAAAGACCTCTGCTTTAGTCATTTTGAGTCATAGTCACAAACTGTACTGTTTTCCGTACTTTGGCGGTGATAATGTATCTAGTTTTCCGTAGCGATCCACCAAACATTTTATTTTTTTCTCCTTCCATGCAGAGTACATGCTTCTGATGGAATTCCTGTTGTGTGGGAGGGTGGCTCCACTCCATTCACGCACACACAGATGTGGTCTCCTGAGTATACTCCTGTCAGGCTTTCCAGCATATGAATAGTTGTAGCCTCAAGGCCACTCTCCAACCTCCTAGTAAGTTATAAAGGCACCACAGCATGGTTGTGTTTGTTTTTTGTTTGCCTGCATTTTTCCGTGAAGCTGAGACTTGGCAAAGGAAGGAAGGGGGAAAGGAAGAGGAAGAGGAAAAAAGGAAAAAAGGGAAAAAAAGGAAAAAGGAAGAGAGCTTAGAAAAAGAACAATATCTTCCTATTGGTATTTTCTATATTTGTCAAGGAGAAAAACCCTTGTCCATTCATAGTTTTATGTAGTTTAGTTACATGGTTATGAAGTAAAAGATTTTTTGAATCCTTGGAATAAAAGCTTGCTTGAAGCCTGTGATTTGATCAAGAAACACCATAGAATACATTTTAATTTGTTCTCCTCCAGGAGTTAAATGCAAATATGAACGACAGAGAAGAGTGTATTTAAATCGTCTTATTTGAGAAACATCACCGCAGCAAACATTTTATCATAACAGCTGAAGCTGCCGCTTCTGCCAACAGGACATCTATATGACTGTATAGATCAGCACAGGCCATTTCCTGCAGGAATATTTTATTCTATAAATAAACCAGGAAGAAAACCACCTGGAATACAGTTGAAGAATCTCAGGACAGAGTTATCTTGAACCAAACTTTACCCCGTAGTATACTTCTTAGTAGCTTTTTAACAGAGATCTCTGGTATACTTTAACATAACACAGGAAATGTAATGTCCAATCCAAAATTGCATGAAAGGAAAATACAACTATACACCTGTGCATGGTAGTTTAGGGAACTGATGCTCTTTGTGTTTAATGGGTACTGCGAGAGGGAAGACCAGGTCATTACTTCAACGTGAAAGGCAGACACAAGTAAAAAGTGAACCTCATTCTCCCAAAGCATCTTAACATATTTCTTCTGCTTGGAAAAGACAGAGAGGTGCAGTGCAGAAGAAGACTATTTCCATTTTCAACTTGACATTGTACTATTATTAATCAAGCAGGGTGAGAGGGAGAAATGAGGATTTCCCTGCATTTGATTGTGATCATACTGTCTCTAAATAAATCCTCCTCAGTTCATAAAGATTCTTCTAAAGAGAAATTTGATTTTGCTTTGAAAATCACTGGAGTGCATTAATGTCATTAGTTCTTCAAATATGTCCACTGACTGCTGTAGGTCTGGAGCTTCCTGCAGGGGCACTCATCCCTCCCACCCCCAACTTTTCCTTTCATAGACTTCCAAACTACAATGTGTGCTTTTCCGGTAGCACACAGAGAGTGAAAGACTATGGGATACCATAGCACCATGGTTTATTCTCCAGGTTATAGTAAAATTGCATCATTATATTATAACAGGTTTTTCCAAAGAAAGCATATTTTTAGGCAGTCACTCAAAACAACACAACTAATCAGAACTATTCACATTAAATCAGTGTTTTCATATTATAACTGGATGCTTTTGGGGTGTGCTTATATAGCAAAATCTCCCTATTTCATTCTTACTTAACTGCTAAAGTTTTCAAGAAAACTTGAAAAAAAAAAAAAAACACAAACTTGTTCTCCAACTTTAGCTCTAATCTTGGCTATTGCATTTTCCTCTTCCTTCATACCTTCATTGACTTTTCCTTCTTCTCTCTCACTCTTGTATCACTATTTCAGACTCTTCAGTTTTTCCGGTAAAGATGAGTTATTCTCTTCCATCTTCACCTTCTTTCTTTCATAGCTTGAG